>NC_140478.1:14909709-15072209 GCF_051167445.1 Perissodus microlepis
TCTCTTCTTTATGATATCGCTAAATCTGTCTTTTCATAGCTTTATCCCACTTATGAATGCTTCTTAATTCCCCTAAACTTGCCTTAAAGGCTTTATAAGTGCTTGTCAATTCGTAATAATCCCCTCGATCATACTCCTCTCACCAACTTCAAGTACGAGTGCAGAGCCAAATTGTGCGGTTACCAAATGTTCGCTCATTGCTTCTGACAAGTTTCATTCTGATCATCGAGCGCACAACAGGAGCTTACTTCTACTTTTATAGTTCATATTTCTTTTCGTGTCACACCGGCCGAATGATTTGCCTTCTTTCTGCACATGCCTCGTATCTCACAGAGATGTTGTGCTCTCTAGATCAGTGAAGCTGTAGAGCTGCGAAAGGATGTGCAAAAAGCAACAGGAATAAACACACTGAGGTCGAGCAAACTGTTAACACACATACTTATGGTACAAACCGAAAACAGGAAGAGGTGTGTGTGTGTGTGCATGTGTGTGTGTGTGTGCGCGCACATGCTTGAGAGAGTGTATTCAATGTGCTTGAAGGGGAATTCCACCACTTTTACACTCTAAGTTCATCAAGTTACTCATGGGGAGTATACTCAGCCTGTAAAAACACTTGTATAGTTTCTTCTGTGGTTCTGTACGGTTAGGGAAGTCTCTAAAGTAGCCTAAGTAATGCCTGGGAATTCCCTTTGCCACATCAGTTTATGTGTATTTGTATTTATAAATATATGAAAAGAAATCGGTCTTTTGCATGTCTTCCTCATTTACTGAAGTAGAAAAAGAAGATAATAAAAATATTCCTAATATTTCAAAATTCAGTTCAATTCAACGCTAACACAGTCTTTTCTTGATGACCCTTCTGTCTCTGTCACATAAAAAAACATAATGGCTAACATTTTATTTCCTTTCCTTCCTCCCTGATGAACTCAGCTTTCCACCTTAAGCATCCCTATCATCTCAGCACTCTGCTATTTCTCAGCTGTCTGTAAATGACAGTAGCTGGCTGATGTGAACTCTCACTCCTCTGTGGAAATGTTCCAGAGCTTCTATATGCCAAACTCCAATAGCTCATTTATTCCTTAGTCCTCCCCCCCTTGAAAAAGAACTGCAGAAAAAAACAATTACACTCAATCGTATAAAGTCTTTAAGAAAGACAAAAAAAACCCCAGGAAATTGCATTTAACATTAGCGATTTCACAAGAGTATATATTGGAGGCTGCAGAATGACAAAGCAAAAATACCCCCTTGAGGTAACTTCTACACTTTAAACAACTTAACAGAGAAAAAGCAAAACAAAACAAAGAGTCCTCCTCTTGTGAAAATTTGCAGTCATATTTCCCTACTGCATACTTTGTGGTTTTCTCTTAACTTCTTTCCATTTTGACATGGTGGGGGAAGCAGGTGCAATTCAAGCTGTCAGTTTTGAAATACACAGAGAGGAAATAGCACGCTGTCTTGTCCCTATCTGACACCACAGTGCACATGTATGTGTGTGCAGAGCTCAGGCTTTAAGCTTATCTTGGAGCAAACGAATGGAAACACCCTCTGCAAAGAGGCCTTTCATTTCAGCTTTTATCTAATTTTCTAAATGTAGCCTATGGGTATGTATTGCTGTGTTTATCATATAAAGTCTCCTTCCATTTAAAACCCTCAACACGCACCCCACTGAAGAGACAAATTTGACAAATGAACAAAGAACAAAATATTGCATGTTAACATCAAACGGAGACTGACATTTCCTTCTTTGTCAAGCAGAAAAGAAAGTAAGTTAATCAGCTTGCTGTTTAAATATTTTTTTTAAAATGCCAACCAAACCAATTGGAAGTATTAAATAGAAATTACAAACAAATTTCACTTGGAACCAGTTAAAATAACCTAATCATATCAATTCTGCAGGGAAAACTTACATACAGAGAGCTTACCTGCGTGTTTGTCTAACGCTGATGTGCCTCTGGGACCGACAAAGCCACTTCAGCATAGGTCATGCTGCTGCAATGCATTGTGGGATTTACTAACATCTTCAGTTCTCTCTTCCTCTACTTCTCTAACTCTGATCTCTCTCTCACTCTCATAATAGCACCTTCTGCTTGGCAACGGCTATACCACAAATGTGGTCAGGTTTACAGCGAACCATCACTGCGCAACATCAAGTCTCCATGACAACCACTCTTTATCTCATTTGCATCTTCTGCTTGCATTATCTACTTATGCCAAATATGGTCACTTTGTTATTCTCCCCGCCTCTCTCTGTATCCCCTTTCTGTAACTTCCTCTTTTCGCCCATTTGCAAAACTACGTGTCAACACACTGTGCAACATATATTGTACAGTATATATCCGCAATGACATGTACAAATGCTTGAAAAGGTGCGAAAAAAGGAACTGATTGAGACATTATAGTTTGCAGACTAAGAGATAAGTTAGATGACTTTACAAATCAGGAAGTGGAGTGTTGAAGAGGCTGTTCGTGAGACTGACTTCAAAAGGAAACGGGGGTTTCAGCTCGACAATATGACCTCATCCCCTTAAAAACACGTATATCATAACAGAGCACCATTGATTCCTCTTCTGCGAGGTTGTTGCAGGCCCTTCCTCTTCCACCCGAAAGCCCATGTCTATCAAACTATCAGTGGAATGTTGAACCAGGCCCCTAGGGCCCACACACGCAGCAACACTCAGCAGCACTCAGCACCTGTTTCCGACTGCCAGCACAGAGAAAGAGACGCGGTCAATCACACAGGACAGCTCAGTGCAGGGGAAAGAGCAGAGGAGGGTAGGAGACAAACAACAAGCATTTTATCAGCAAAAATACACAACTGAGTAGCTACAGCTTTATCTTTCACAGCAGAGTGTGACTGCATGTAACTTAGCAATATTACATGAATTATATATATTATAAATAGGATTTAGTCCTATAAAATAAGGTCAGTGCAGTTTCCATTCTGTCTCATTTCAGTACTTTTCAAAATTAGCAGTTCTTGCTTCACTGTTAAAGTGCTACCGTTGCTTGTGCACTGCTTGAAGCTACTCTTTCAATACAGTAAAAAGAGCCGCAAAGCATTTAAAAGTGCTATATGGTGTTCTTTAGCAAGAATTTCAAAGATCCTTTATGGCTTTGTGTGCCATAAATAAAAACACCTTCATATGTTCAACTTTTTAAATCTGAATCTCGATAAAGTTCACAATCTAATTTAAATTTGAATATGGCTCACATGAACAGACTTCCAGGCCTGAATTATTCAGCTGTAGCGTACTGAAACATGTAATTGTACAGCCAGTTAACAGCTAGTAGACTTTAGGATAACCTGCTAGTATTAAACAAGTGTGTCTATCCACCCTCAGGTTCACAATCATCATACTTATGACAAAATTTGAAATACATCCTATGAGTCTCAAAGTAATTCTTACAAAAATAATCAGAAGAACGTACACAGTAATAACTGGTACGTGCCCATGCCCCAGTAACACTTAGTGACACAGAGAGAAAAAAAACAAAACATGGGCGGTTGACGTTGTTTATACACTAAAAATAGGTCCTTAAAATCCATTGCTAGGTGGTTGCTTTGCAACATGATTTAGTCATAATATATTGAACTTTTATGGCTCTAAACAAGACCTTAATATTGTGAAATTAATAGGATAAGATGCTTTTATAAGGCATAAAGGTTTATAAAATCAAAAAGGGGTCATTTTAGGCTGTTACTACATGGTTGGTAAGCAACATGACTATGATGATATAGAGATGTTAAAATAAAAAGCCTCACAAACTGTGAATGTTTCTGTTGTATTCAGATTTCTCACTTCTCTATCTGACTTCAGTTACCCAGACAGTGTCAGGGAAAGCTCTGAGGAAGGATCAGAAGCACTGATCACCACTGGGCCTCCCCTCCTATGGGCTGAAGGGCTGCTGCGAGTCGGTGGATTGGAAGTCAATGAAACCAGGCCTAATTTAGCCTTCGCTCCTCCACGAGCTGCCAGGAGTAAGAGTGAGACTCCTTCCCTTTTTAGGGCTACCAGGACACTGCCGTCTGCAAGTGGCACTACTGCATACCTAATTAAACTAAGGAGCTGGAAAGAGAGAGAGAGAGAGAAAGAAGCGAAGGGGTGACAGTCAAAATTTGTTATACAGATGTGCCATTTAAATGACTGTCTAGATCTGAACGTCATAAAGCCTCACAGACAGAACTGCGTAAATATTTTAACAAACCACCTACTTGAATTACTCCAACTCAAAGTTTATTTAACAAGCCAGTTTAGACACTTTTACAACCATCTTATCTTTACACTGCTTTCATTAGATACACGGACAACTTGACTTTGTAACTGACTTTGACATGATGGTCCGCTGAGGGAATCACAACAGCTTGCAATAGGATCACACCAGTAATTAGGTGAGAAGAGAGAACTAATCAGCATCTATACTTACACTATCCACTCAGCCGGGTCCAGACACTGTGTCATGCAATTTTTAATAACTCCAGCCTACACAGAAAGTAGATAACTAGATGCTGCAGGCCTGGAAGGGTTGTTTTTTCCCCCATCGTGATCTGGCTGATATTCATGTGACAGAGAGAAAAGGGGAAGATACTTGGCTTCAACTCTGGTGAGACCCAGAAAAACATTTTCTTTTTCAGTTTATAAGTATTTTCCAATTTGTGTGGACTAAATAAACCCATGACTGAAAGAAATGCAAATTTGCACTGGCATTCAAAGCTTTTGCTTTGGAACCGGGGTGTGAGATACACTGAAAAAAAGGCCATGTTGGATTTACTTGATTCAATAGTGGACACTGGTTGCACACAAATGTTTTGCTTTGGCAGAAACTTAAACAACTGAGTTAAATCAACACAACTTTTTCATATTCAGTAAACCTGTGCATTTTGTGTTCATAAAACGCGATTGAAACATGTTCAGATGAAGTAAGTTGAGCTCTTGGAATATTTTAATCCTTCACAATTTTGTCATTTTATTTCAACACTATTCAATAACTTTGTCTTAACTTGGTCACTTAAATACTACATGCTGTCTTCATATTACATAATCTTCAACAAAGTCTAGATCCTGGTTACCATAAAAAGTGAATGGGTCTTCAACAACTACCATCCTTCTATCTTTATCCTGGTTGCAGGAGGGCTGGGAAATAACCCTGAAGTGATAGGTTACAAGGCAGGGTACACCCTGGACAGCTGACCAGTCTATCACATAGAAACAAACAACCATTTACACTTACCTTCACAGGTAATTTAGAATCACCAGTTAACCCTAACTCTAATAACTGCATGACTTTTAACTGCGGGAGGAAACCAGAATACCCAGAGAGAAACCTGCAAACTAGCCACAATGTGGATTTGAACACAGGACCTTCTTACTGTGAAGCAACAGCACTAACCACCATGCCAACAATCTAGGAAATGTAGGAAAGCTATGATTTCCTGTATTTGATGCAGAATTTTTTTGTTTTTGTAATAATACACAATAAATAGCAATAGCATGCACGTGGTGCGTGTGTAGTTGTCTGCCTCTTATAACTCCAGTGATTTTCCTGCAGTTTGAAATCTTGTGCGATCTTGTGAATTTCATGAGTTCAGCAACTAACCACTCTTACTAGATTGTATCATGTCGTCTCAACAAGAACAAATTAAGTTGTTGAATTTCGTACAGATTCTTCATGACTTAATTACGTTCATAGAAACATGAAATTATTGTGTTCAAATTACAAGTTAGACTTTTTTAATGTAACAACCACCCAATTTACTTTTTTGGGTATACTAAACAAAAGTAGAGGTGGCTGCTCGACTTGACTGAGATGGATGCCTTCCTGAAACCACGATCTAAAGAGCGCGAGTATGAAACCCGTGCAGTGTCGCGGGATTTAACATTGATATATTATTGACTTACTTCACTTGAACATGATATGAACAATTTAATCTAACCTCTCTGCATATCATGTAGTTTCTACACTATGTAGTTACACTTAACTTTAAAGCATGAGGCAACTGTGTTACATACACGCAAGATGCTTACGTAAATCCAAGAGCTGGCCAATCCCTTTTTTTCAGTGTACGTCGAAGGCAGTGTTACAACTATGTGCACACACGAAAATGATAGACACATCACTACTTAATAACCATGACAGCCCATGTATTTAAAATAAATGGATTAGACGAGGATTACTCACTGAGCCCCAACTGCTTTCGCATCTCTGTGTTTATATAACTACACATGTATTCTTGAAGACAGTGATCACATAAGCCATGGTATGGAGCACACAATAGGATTATGTATAGTGGTGTGCTCAAGTATCGTCTTCAGTTCCCACCACCTATAGTGAGCAGACAAACACTTGGCTTCCGTTTCACTGCATGCATGTGTAATAACCTCAACAGAGACCAATTCAAGCTGACATAATCCCATCAGCCTATTCAAGGTTCCCGTCTGACCACCCCTACATAATGAGGAGATAAAGGCCCCATCACTGACTGTTTTTATGAAGAAAATTATGCACGTCTCTTGTGTTATGGACAACTGTTAATTGAATTAATCTTCCCTCACTGGAGTTGAATACTATAATTTCGAAAGTAATATCCAATCATTTCTGCTTGTGTCTGACTCTGAGTTGGTCTCCTCACCGGCTATTAAAGCAGTCGTTGAGACTTGTTTATCTCATATTTCTCACCTCTGCATGTAAGCAATTCACTTGACATCATTGCAGCTATTTAAAACTTCCTTTCCTACTAACACTATCTATGTGAAGGATGAAATGTCACTACCAAACCAAACCAAATTCTGATAACGGAAAAAAAACCCTCATATAAGCTCTCACACACCAACATTTCTCCAATCTTTTTTTGTTCAGTTTTGGTGAGCAAGTTATAGCCTCAGTTTCCTGTTCTTAGCTGACAGAAGCAGTAATCGATGTGGTCTTCTGCTGCTGTAGTCCATTTTGTGCATTCAGAGATGGTCTTCTCCATACCTTCATTGCTGCAAGTGAATATTTGTGTTGCTTCCTATCAGCTCAAAAGTACTTTCACCCAGACAACGACTGCACACCAAATATTTTCTCTTCATTTCAAGCCTGTCTTAAAATACCAGTCAGGCATCTTTAGAACTGAAACTGGCTTTGGTTGCAGTTTCCATTCCTCTTGTTCAAAAACGTTCAAAGGTAACTGATGAAGGAACAACATTTGCTCACCTTGTTTTGTGCAAAATTCTGAATTAATCCCTAACAGGACACAGATAACATCCACACACTATCTGGGCACATCTACAATTAGCCACAATGAGTTACTCAGTAAGAATTGCATCAATGGGCCGAGGGTAAGAACAGAAAAAGTTCACTGACCATCAAGCAAAGGCTATATGAAAAAGAAATTTTTCTATACAGTACAAAACCTTTCACTTAGTAACCTAGCAACCAGTGAACTCAACACGGCACCTATTGCAATTCTAAAAAGCGCCAGACATAATTACATCTCTCTTCAGCCAATCACATGAGGCCCTGAGCCATAAATAACAGACTGCTCCCCTACAGAGCACCAGTCTGTGCCGAAAAGTCAACAAACACTTTCTCCAGTAGCAGCTCTGGCGTCCTTACTGGATTCATCTCGCTAAGATGAAGATAAACAGAATGGTAAAAGGAAGGCAGAGGCCTAAAAGTTTTCAGAAAGAAAGAGGTAGAGAGAAAGAGAAGAGAGAAAAAGAAAAACAAATGTAGCCTATGATTAGTGAGTCATAATGAAGGCTGCTAAATGGGACTGTGGCTATGAGCTATGTCATTAAAGACCGTGCCAAATGGCTGGAAAACCTACAGGTCTCTATTTGAAATACTGGCATGCTGGAAAAGGAGGACGCTGCTTAAAAGCTTCTTTTAAACAGCTTGGTCGAAGTTGCTGCAACATTTCACATGCATCATAATAATCTCAAAAGCAGAACATCTTGGCAAGCAGTAAACACGCCACCTTCAAGCCTTGTTACCCCTGCGTGTGTGTTTTTGCCAGTTAGAGCAGCTCTATGTTAAACAACTTAGTCTCTGAAGCCTTATATTTAGACTTTACGACCAATATTAAATTCTGACCAGGGTGATATAAGATGTCAGCTTGATAGGGCTGCAGTTACCATCAGACCGCATCACGTCACATCACACGGCTGCAAGAGGTCATTAGTACATTTGTTGCTTCTGGGTGATGAGAGATAGGCTTGGGAATGCGCTCTCCCTCGGGACCTTACTAATGTGTAATAAAGTAACAGAACACTTGGGGATCTGAGAATTTATCTAACCTATCAGTGTCATATCATCGTGGTAACTGTGGCGACAGCTCAAAGAGACAAAACAGCTGCACAGAACGGCAATGACCGAGCAGTTTCTCTGCCTCTTTTTTTTTTTTTTTAATTTACTGCGAGGTTCTGAAACAACCCTTTAAAGGTGTTTGATCCAATCAAATGAAATACTGCCTCAACACTTTGTGAGGTATGTAAACATGAAAGACAGAGGCATCGGAGAACTTGGCATGCATCACATAATAAAAGCCGATGCACCCTACATTTCTCATGCCCTCCTTGATTTAGAGCCTCTTGCACAGGGAAATGACACTTCAGTGTAATGTATCTCCCGAGTAATGACGCTATTAAGTTCATGCAGGTGGACATCTTGACTTGGATTATGGTGGTACTGCCTGCTGACTGTATGCTTTCTGGCAGTCGTGTTATCTGTTGCTATGATGGTGTTTACTCCCTGGCTACAGTATTTTTTTTTCACTTTAAGGAGGAACATTTTTGGCGAAGGACAAGCACTGCATACTTGTCATTTTTCAGATTTTATGCCACAAAAATAGCTAGACACAGAGCACAGAATACTTCAGTTCAAAGACTGAAGTGTTGTGTTGCTATACTCTTAAAGATCTGATGTTAAACCTCAAATTAAATCATGGGTAATTTGATCACCTCTGCCCTTAGAGACAGCGCCCCAGTACCTTTAAAACAGAATTAGACCTTCATTAATCTCTGCATGCATACCTGAAGGACAAATGTATTCCTTTAGACATGAGGGAACGGGTGTGATGCTTCAAGCAGAACAGCCCAACCCTCTCTCTCTCTCTCTCCGAGCTCCCAGGACATTTTCTTGAAGCCTCCCTATTGGGATTCTGGTAGCCTACATTCCCTGCTTCAAGGTCGGCGGTGGTGACAAATTAAATTACTTGTCCTGTTTTGTAGTGCTGGCACCAGGTCAACAGCAACTTGGCTAAAATGATGAGTGCGGTATTCTGAAGGGAGCTGCATTTGTCCTGACCCTCTGGTGTCAAATTTGCAAAGCAACGAGCAGTGATGAAAGGGCTGCAAAAGCCACGTATTAAATTCTGCTTCTGTAATCACTTGCAAAGAAAAAAAAAAATCAATTACCTCTACTTTATACCGTCGCCCTTTGGGCTTACCCAGAGCCCTCGGTTAGTAAAAGTCGCATCATCTCTGTTCACTCCAATGGACCATTTTATTTTATTTTATTTTATGTTATTTTATTTTGCAGAAATAGTTCCTGGAACTAGGTTTTTAGCTGCACAGAAGTTTGTGAAGTTGTTGGGTTTTTTTAACGTGTGCATTGAAACATGTTAACTGATTATCCACCAATAAATTTGTAGATATACCAGCTTAAGCTAGCAAACACACAATATCAACCAAGAACAAGTAGCCTAATGAATTCAAAATTATGTTTTATATATTATACCCCCCCCCCCCCCCCCCCACACACACACACACACAACTAAATAACTAAATATTATATTAAATATTAATTAATATTACTATATTGTGATATAACATAATGTGGCGCGCAACGATTAGCACGCTAGGTAAGGCCTGGACTCAAACTCAGCAAGAAGTTGGTGGGTTTGATTCCACCACCTGGCCGGGGTTTTTCTGTGTGGAGTTTGCGTGGGTTCCCTCCGGCACTCCAGCTTCCTCCCACAGTCCAAAGACATGCAGTTAATGAGGTTAGGTCAATTGGTAATTTTAAATTACCGATAGGTGTGAATGTCAGTACGAAAATAACATTATTGCTTATTGTTGTCTGGTCTGTTTTAACAAATGTATCGATTCAGAGTAATAAAATAATAATTGTACAATAATCAGGGAAACAGCTAGCTATTTTCTGAAACATGGCTAAAAATAAAGAGTCGAGGCATATTGTAGCAGTCTCATAAATACTGTTTTTAGGCTTATGGTTCTGTTGACCATTACACTGTGTATAATGATGGTAAAATCAGAGGGAAGGAAAAGGAAACAAATCAGACTGAAAAAAAAAACAAGGTAAATTTAAAATATGGAAACCAGCTCTGAAAAAAATAATCAAATAAGGCTAAATAGAGAATCTAATAAATATATGCATTTTTATAGAACTGAATTCTGTGTGTCTTGTCATACCGATCCTGTATTTTAGTATTAGTGTAAACTGTCAATACAAATTCATGAATTCATAACTAATGACACTAGTCACACCTTGTTTAACATCAACAGCTAATTCATTTCTAAAATTTTACTTATAACAACTACATCACATGCCATCATGCATTTACCCGTCTAAAAAGTATGTACATTTTCTGCTTTTTTCTCTCTGTTAACACTCTCTCAGCACACGAACCACAGGTCTGAAGACTCCCTGCAGTGAAACAGCACACTAACCTGGAGATTCATCTCCTTGAGTTTTTTCAAGATTTACACTTATTAATTTTTAATGACTCAAACATTACCCTTTACAGTGGTCTGGACTTTGTAAGAAAAAAAATGTGCAAATGTTTTCTTGAATATGATTGCATTTGTGTATATGCTGATGTTTTAATCCATAGTTACAGTCATTGTCATTGTTCTTTTAAAGTGAGCCAACTATTTTTCTCCTCTTGGCGTCAGTGGGATGAATGTACACGTATGCTTTTATCTCTGAGTGAGTGCAGCGTCCCCATGCAGCAAGCACACAACAGCAGATAAAACATGTTTTAAATATATGAATATGTATTAATCCCACTAAAGTGTCTTATAGTAGCAAAACTCTTATAATGCCTGTGAAAAAAAACATGCTCTATGAGACATGATACACAATAATGAGTGTTTTAATGCAATCTGCCCTGTGTAGATGTGAAGTGTTGAGTAGCATTTTTGTCCACATGCACATGCATATAAATTCCTGTCTCTGTCACACAGAAAGTTGGACTAGATGTTTGTTTTGAATTTGAATATTTTAAGCTCTGGAGACCAAAACATTTCCAAAGCAAACACAGTTATTCTCATGCTATCATTGAAAGTCACCCGTCAGTCTCATTCTGCCATTAAGATTATTTGCAGTATGAATTTATCGTGGCATTACTGAAGCCACAATGAAGAAACCCTGACAGGTAGAAAACAACTGATTTTGAAATGTTTACCCAAGTTCACTAAAATCTAACAATAAATGTTAAACTGTGGCTGCTGTTGGTTAGCATATAATGTTAAAAACACATTAACAAGCTCAAAAATTGTCAGAAAGGTGGAGGAGTACACAAAGACTTAACCACATGCACTTTACTGTGGTATAAAAACTACTGCAGATCAATGCATTTACTGCATTCTGAACCCTCTCTGCCTCTGCGACTCTTACTATTAGAGGGATCTGGACTTACCCTGCTGCTGATGGAGGATATCATGTGCTTGCACATGAAGCTTCACAACATTAGCCCCAGTTTTGTGTCACAAAAATTAGAGTGCACGCCACCTGCTGGACATTTGGGAATCTATAGTAAATATTCTTATTTTTAAGTGATTTTTTCCTTCTTCTGTATACAACCAACAGTTAAAACACAACCCATGTTGTGACACAGCTGTCTTGCACTCAGTCTTCACTTACACAATCACCTGAAGGGTGTCAGTGTGTCAGCAGCACATAGGGCTTATCTGCCGGGTTGTTGTCAGCACACAAACAGCTCACACACCACACTGTGCAATGGGAGGAACTTAGACTATGTAGGGCGGTGTGAAAAAACAAACAAACAGACAGCTTAATATTGAGGCAGAGGTCTGTGTGCAGTTTCATATCTGCCATTGTTGTTGAGTCTTACCTCCAATATCACACATCATGAGGACATCATGAAGTAACATCCTCGTGATGTGTAATTTTCAGTTAGATGCACAGCAGCTGGCATATTTCGCAACACCTGCTTACACTTGAAGTGCGCTGGGTTCAGCTTACAAAAAACTTATGAGAAAATCTAAAGCAGCATTATTTGCTGTGGTCAGATATATGAGATACTAGTTTCTACCAAAGAGGTCAGTGTTATGCAGGTTATTTTGTAAGCATGATGCTATTGGACTACTGGACACTAGAGAGCAGCAAAGCAGCATAAAACCCAGGCTAGCCCTCTCAAACATATTTTTTCCTTTTAATTTTGCACATTTGTACAATAAATATTGTATAAATCTTTACATTTGTAAGCGCATGGATACAAGCAGAAGTCATCTGCTAATGCACTTCATATATTTTCAGTCTTTTATGAATGAAGGCAATTTTCAGATCTCTGTGATTTCACTTGCACTACCTCTGCAAGCCATAATGATTTAGAAAGCATCAGCAAAGGGGCATAGATGGCCATTTTGATGTTATAATAAATTATTACTACTATTGCCACATAATCCAGTCCAGGCTTTTAGGGCAGAAAAAAATTATTAAAGTTAAGACACAAAAAAAGTGTAAACCATAAGTTTAATAATTTATTCCTCAGTCTATATGAATTTGCACCATGTTGAGAGGTAGACTAAGTTCATGGGGAACAGGTTCACTGTATCTTCTTGACAGACAGTTAGACCACAGGCAAGCCTCTCCCAAGCACCAATTGTTCCTTTACATTGACAGAGCAGATGAATATTTAACAGGAGGAGGGAAAGTGGTAGGCATCAGGTCACTAAGAAGAAAATAGCACTCACCCCAGGTGACCCCACCACCAACAGTCCGATGACAGACTAGATTGCTGCTGCTGATTGGCTGCTTATATCTTTGTTGACACAAAGGAGAGCTGTGTAATGAGCCTTAAATGAAAGCATATTTGTGGGAATAGAACGTGTGTCTATAGGTGGGCTGAGTACCTTCAAGAGAGAAGCAGACAGGGTGGAAAAGACTGCGGTCAGCACCATGGACAGCAAAAGGAGAATTATCCAGGTGATCAGCGCCATGCAAGCAGATATCAGAAAGCTGGAGCTGGAAAACATGGGCCTGAAGAGGAAAGCTGGAAGTAATCTCAGAAAGAATGCATCAGTTCCCATCATGGCAGCAGAATGCAGAGGTACACTCATATCATTATTACTTTGTGATATTAGGTAGTCCAAAATAGAGTGATTTTACTATAAAATGTGTGCTCGTGAGATGTTTTTGTCTCTTTACTGCTCTCTAAGATAAGCTCATAGTATAATTTTAGGGGCTAATAGATGTAGTTTTCACTACAGACTTGATTTGGACTTTCAGTGCTGTGTAAAAACATCTGGCCCCTTCCTGATTTCTCAGTTTATTGCGTCGTTGTCATGATTAAATGTTTCAGACCAAAGCAATTTTAATATTAGACAAAGGTAACCCAAGTAAACCCAAGCAAATACAAAATGCATTTTTTGATGATGATTTTATTAATTAAGGGCCCTATGAGAAAAAAATTACTCCCAAGACTAATAACTGGTTGTGCCACCCTTGGCAGCAGGAACTGGAATCAAGAGTTCGAGGTAACTGTCAATGAGTCTTTTGTGGCCATGGAAGAGCTTTTGACCATTCTTCTTTGCAGAATTTAATACAGTAGAGCCACAGTGAAGGGTTTTCAAGCATGGATGGCCTATTTGAGGTCAAGTCAAAGCATTTCAGCCTGATTTAAGTCTAAGCCACTCCAAAACCTTCATATTGTTTGTTTGAGCCATTCAGAGGTGGACTTGCTGCTGTGTTTCAGATCATTGTCCTTCTGCATAACCAAAGTGTTTTTGAACTTCAGGGCATAAACTGATGGTCGGACATTCTCTTTCTGGATTTTCTGGTAGAGAGCAGAATTCATCAATTCGTCCAAGTCCCGAGGAAGCAAGGCAGCCCAAGACCATCACACTACCACCATCAATTGGACTGTTGTTATGATGTTCTTTTTATGAAATGCTGTGTTAGTTTTACACCAGATGTAATCAAACTCAAACCTTCCAAAAGTTCAACTTTTGTATCATCGGTCCACAGACAAATTTTGGGGATCATGAAGATGTTTTTTTGGCAAATGTGAGACGAGTGTTTGTGCTCCTTTTTACTCAGCAGCGTTTTTTCCTTGGAACTCTCCCACGGCTGCCATTTTTGACCAGTCACTTTCTTATTGCTGAACTCTGACCTTAACTGAGGCAAGCAAGGCCTGCAGGTCCTTTAGATGCTGTTGGGATTGTTTGTGAACTCCTGGAGGAGTCGTTGATGCGCTCTTGTAGTAATTTTGGTAGGATGGACACTCCTGGGAAGGATCCCCTGTGTTTTTCTCCATTGGTGGATTATGGCTCTCACTGTGAGTCCCCAGGCCTTAGAAATGGCTTTTTAACCATTTCCAAACTGACAGATGTCAGTGACTTGGTTTCTCAGTTGTTCTTAAATTTCTTTAGATTGTGGCGGATGTGTTTCTTTTTGAAATCTTTTAGCCTACTTCACTCCAGGTAGTTTTGGATAATGCTTTATTCTTAATAAAAAAATCAAAATCATCTTAATCTTAATCAAAATCATGAAAATTGAAAATTTGCATTCTTTGAAATTTACACGGGTTACCTTTGTCTAACTTTATTTGATGGCAGAAAATCAGGAAAGGGAATAATACTTCTTCACAGCATAGAAGTATAGAGGTGAATAGGTTTATTTATTTATTTCCTCAGACATTGAAACAGTGCTCTACGGAAGAGGATTAGGGCCACTGGGGAAAAAAGCGGTAATGTTTTTTTTCTTTTCCAGAATTCTGGGGAAAAAGTAAGAATTCTGACTTTTTTTCTCAGAATTCTGGGAAAAAAAAGATGTTACTGCTTTTTTCCCCAGTGGCCCTAATCCTCTTCCGTAGTGCTCTTATCTCTGTGTTGTTGAATTTCATTTTCTCTTTCAGAAAGCGTCGTCATGACAGTGAGACGATATTCAGTCTTCCAGCTGCGGGTCAATCATCGATATTTGACCATGGGCATCTCAAAGAGTGAAGGAGGGACCGGAAAGAAGCAACACTGACACTGAGCATAGTCAAACCAGCGGCGGAGCCAGACATTTTATACACCCAGAGCTTAGCCCTAAAGGGTGGTATGCATGTGGGATTGGAAGGGGGGCGGGAGGCTGGGGGGTGGAGTTGCTGAACCCCAATTCAACCAGATCCAGAACTGACCCGGAATTAAAACAGGACTACAACAGTTCAAAATCAGGACTACTTCAGGACTTAACCAAGACAGAACCAGAATCAAAACTAGATGATAGTAGCACTGAAAATCATCATAGACCTGCACTACACTGACAACACCTCTTTATTGTGGTAACATGAGACTGTATCTTCGAGGCTTGAGTTTTACAAACCTATCAATGACATTTTCAGGGTCAATATTATTCAAGTATTCCAAAAAGATACACTAGGTACTAGATACATGTTCTAATGAGTTTTGGCAAACAACCATTTGACTACCGTAACATGTCTGTCTCACCTGGCTCTTGTTCCATTTCTCTTCTGTCCTCATTCTCCATCTCCCTCTCTGTTCCTCTCGCTCCCTCTTTGTGCTGACAATCAAGACAAACACCACCATCATCAAATATACAGTTGAAACCAGATATTTACAAACTCTTCAGATATAAACACAATCACTTTTTAAATTGTAAAACATCAAATCAGACTAAATGTTTATTTTTCATGGACTCTACTAACCTATCAGAAGCTTCTTAAGCTCAGAATGGAATCGTCTGGAGTTTTCTTATTATTTAAAGACACAATAAACTTAGTGTATATATACTCCTAAATTTGATGAAAGTGGTAAAAAAAAATAGACAGCTCTCTCTCTCTCTTTATTCTGACATTTAACTAATTTAAAAGATATTTCAATATTTATTTATCTAAAACAAAAAAGTTTACTTGATGTTCAATGTTTTGTTTATTTCCCCTAAGGTGTATGTAAATGTCTGGTTTCAACTGTAAATATACTGAAGTCTATTGAAATTCCTCGTTTGCAAAGAAATATATTGAACAACATACAAAGCATAATATATAAAATAACATTTACCTGAGATTTTACTTTGAAATAAGCCCCTTATGTCCATTGTTGTGTAAATCAGTACATTTACTGAAACCGATTTAGAGTGCTTTATTTAGCCGTGGAGGGTAACAACTGAAAATATGAAATAAACACACGTAAACTAAGACTCTCTAAAAAAAACAAACAGCATTGTTGTTCAGCTTTTCATTTCGCCATTTGTTGATTCACTCGAAGAGCAAGTAACGTAATATATATGGGTCAAGTGATCAGTTTGATATCAATCTTTTGTGATACACCGTCATATTTACATTATTTGTACAGTGCGAATGATTTGCTTTGGTACCTGGTCAAACTTAAGCTCTCCTCTGTCTGCCTGTCTGCACTTTTCCTACAGCAAATTCGCACGCAGCAGCTTCTTCTTCCCCTCGCTCACGTGTGTAAATGCTGTGCTCAGCGAGTGTCCGAGCTCGGATCATACCAAAATTAGGGGGAATTTACGACTGTGCGCTATGTGCTTCGAATATTGTGTGTAGTTTTTGTTTTATACAGTTGTCAGCCAGGCATTTAACTATGAAACAAATTACAGTGTGACCCGGGCTTAAGCCCAGTAAGCCCACCCCCCATGAGTCAAACTACAATATATTTCACAAAATTCCAATATCTATCTCCTAGCAACCTATGTCCTCGTTTACAAATGGCAGTGAGAGATGAATAAAGTGATAAAGTCGACGGTACTATGAAGGATTCAAAAGGTAATCTAATATTTTTTCTATACATTGTGCTTTCTTGTGTTTTACTTTAAGATGAAACGGTTGATAAAATACTTTACTTAAGACTTCACTTATTTATTGTCTAATTATTATTGCCGATGTAACCATCAAGGTATGTAAGACATGAACCGCTAACGGAGCCAAGATGGCTACCGAGGTAGACGCTGTTCTCCGCGGGTTAGCAGGATTTTGCAGTTTTACTTCCCTTTCAGCTTTCGTTTTTTCTCTGAATTACAAGTGAGTTATCCTACTGACTGTTCCTTCAGTACACGTATGCTGTACTTCTAAGTAACGGCTTCATGAACCATATTTCAAAGAACTTTTTCGTGACCCTAGCTTCTTTGCAAAGCGATAGCTCAGATGTTTCCAACAACTCAGGGTAGTAAAAGACCTATGAAACACCTATGAAATGTAAAAGTCTAACGAAAGGAGCAACCGAGGAAATGGAGAGAAATACACCTATAGCTGGCTCAAAAACCACTCCCAAGAATGCCGTGGCTGCCGAACATGACTACAACTGCAGCAAAAGTCCTGAACTGATGCCACTGCCGGATTCGGACCCCGATATTCCGGCCAGACCCGATGGTAAAAAACACAAAAGTGATATAACTCTTGCTGATGTGCAAAACAACATTGCTACTTTAATTAATGAGCGCTCTGGATAATCTGGAGGCTATGGTCAGCAAGAATACTGTTAACATCGAAGCCATGAAGAAGTCTATTGGCTTCATGTTCTTGGAAGTAGAATCTCTGAAGAATGTTACCAAAACAGTTAAAGCTACTTGTAAGAAAAAACAGCAGCAGATTGTCTCAAGTAGAACTAAAAGTCAACGAAGTTGAAAGATACCATCAGAGATGGAACCTCAGGCTCTCAGGTGTCCCTGAGCAAAAGCAAGAAGACGTCTCCAGAAAAGTACTTGACATCTAACTCGGCGATGTTAACATTGCTGCAGATCCTTCACTAGACAGATGGCCACCTAGCTCAAATAACTCTGTCCTGTTGTTTAAATACATTTATGCAAAAAATTTCATTTAATAGACATTTGGAGAATTTAAAAACCCTAAAACCAGACTATTTACATGGAGTAACAAATCCAACTCTTCTAAACCCCGTATTGACTTCTGGTTAGTCTCTGATTACTTAGATAGAAATAATGTTATAGTCAATATAGTGCCAACTCCACTCGCGGACCACAAAGCAGTATCACTTCAAGTCTTTCTCAATCCTAATGCTGCCCAAACTTGTAGGAGCTGCTAATGGAAACTTAATAATTCCCTTCTAAAACATGAAAAAGTGATTGAAGATATTTTGTCATTAATGAAACGTTTCTGGGATAAAGCCCTAACCAGTTATTTCTACTGTCAAAATTTGGAACTCTTCGAATTTGAAGCTGCCTAATATTTAAGAGAGTATGGCTCATCTGCAGCAAAACAAACTCTTTTTAAAACATGCTTCACAGGTGCAGATAGCTATTAACACAATTAATGCCTTTACTTTAGCTTCAGGACTCCACTTAAACATTGGCAAATGTGAACTGCTTGCCCTTAGAAATTGTACCAGTCTATGTATTGCTGACATCCCAGTGAAAGAGTCTGTCACTTACCTTGGTATCATCATTAATAAAAATCAATCCACCAGATTCTCCCATAATTTCACTCCAATTTTGGATAAAACATAAGCTAAATGCTTAGCTGCAGCGGGATTTATCCAGTAAAGGGAGAGTTTTACTCACGAAAGCGGAGGGATTATCTCGTCTAATTTATGCTTGTGTTTTTGTTGTTTCTTTTATCTTTTCTGAGTTCTCTCTTTGTTATGAGGAAATACTGTTTGGTTTCTTTAAGTACCCCACGGACAGGGCAAATGAATTTTAATTGATTAATTTACTGATATTACTGGCTAAATTTCATATACATAAATTGAAATTTTCTAACGCAAAACCATCCTTTCAGTGCTTTTTAAATGAAACCAAACAATATGTTAAAACCATACAACATTCCCAAAATGTAAACGCTGTCAAAACCATAAACTTATGTTCTCTGTTCAATGTTATGTGATTCTTTACTAGACTGTTCTATTCTGTTTTTTACCAAACCCCCTGACACTGTTTTTGTAATTTGTATCTATATTTTGTGCTTTGTCAATAAAGCTTATTCAAAAAAAAAAAAAAAAAAAGAACCGCTAACTTCCAACCTGTGGAATGCACCTGTTAGTGACTTTTCTCCTCTCGCGAGATTTCGGATTGCGCAGTGGAGAACAGCCGTCCGCCATCACTGCATACAAGCTAACACTAGCCAAAACCACTGAGGAGAACGACTGACAACAACACAGCAGACACACAGGGCGACCTAATTCCCACAGGGGAGGTCACCGAGTTTCTCTGTCGCTTTCCGGGCGCTGAAAGCAAATTAGCAGCTGCCTTTCATGTAGTCTTTAAGTCAACTTAGAAAGGATAGTCGTTGCAACTAATCATGTCCAACCTAAAAAGCGGCCCCAAGAAGGACACCAAGATGAGGATACGAGCCTTTCCTGTGAGTACTGAGAACTGTATGAGCTTTGTGAAATGAGCCGAAACTATGAGACGAGTCAGGGGATGACAGGTCTTTATGCTAGTAATTGCCTGCTAACTAGTTGCTCAATCGAAAAAAAAAAAAATGTCACTCAAGCGAAAACTGCTTCAATCTGAGCAGTTACCTTGGGCGTATTACCGAGCAGTTTATTTAATGCTAGCTGGCTTATTGGTTTGTAAATGTCACCGTCATTTGTCATGAGCTTATGTTAGCATTAATTGAAACTTCAGTGAGAAGATGGCTAGCTAAGTAGCGGGCCTGGCCGTGTTAGCTGTCTTGACATTTGCTAAGTCAGTCTGCAGGTATCAGTGCGCTATGGTAACGATAAGCAGGGTTGTTTGTTGCTATTTAGTCACGCTACGCTTTTGCTTCCGCCCGCGGAGGATATCAACACACATTGTCATGCAGAGCTAGCGCAACTTCATCCCAACAAGGTGCTAAAGTAAACATGGTCAAAATAACTTGAACAGGTTATGGTGTTGATGTTGGCCAACCCATCACAGCCACCCCTACCACAAATTCACACTTAGACGTTTGCATATAAGCATCTGATCAAGCCTGATACATTTAGGACAGTTTAGAAAAAGAAAAACCCAAAACAGATGATGAAGAAAAAATAAGAATGATTTTGTCAGTAGTTAGCGAGGTATATTTGGCCAAAAAAGAGAAAAAAAAATGAACTGGTCCATTGTTTAATGAACACACAACCAAGATATAGATGATGATCCTAAACACCTTTTCAAAATGCATAATAGACTCCCTTAAGAGATAAAAGCTTTAACATGCCATTTACAGTCCCAGTAACATGCAACTGTCAGGAAAAAAAGGTATTTATAGAAGGAAAAAAATTGAGAAAACATTTCTAGCAGATTGAACAGCTTGGCTCCACTGAAATCAGGTTAAGATTTCTGCTGAGAGAATTCACATCTACTTCCTACTTACCTACCTCTTTTATAGGTACAGTTGTTTTCAAATGTTATGACTCAGTGGCCTTATTTCTTGATTTAGAGAGTTTAATTGTTTGTCATGAATTAAGAAAAAAAAAAAGTTAATTTTTTTTTTTTTATGAAGCAGAAAGCAGGGTGTTTGGTAACCTGTTAAACAAGCCACCCTTGCTTGTTTTTGGCATAATATTCAGGTTGCTGAAGTAGATGGTACAGTCTGTCTCTTTCGCTCTCTCTTTGGTAGAATATTGGCAGATGCCACAAAAATATGTGACAGACAACAGAATAGTCCAGGCATTACTGCATTGTTTCCTCGTTTCAGAGATGTGGCTTTTAACATTCCTACACTAATTTCCAACAGAAGGGAGAAAAAAGTTATGTCTTTATATTTTTACAAAACAGTTACTGACCATATGCAAAAGACATGAGATACATCAGATAGACCTGCTTTGGAAAGACTAATCCTTTTTCATTGTATCAAAAACAAAAAAGGCATTAATCAAAGTATATGAATTTAATATTTGTCTCTCACAGATGACAATGGATGAGAAATATGTGAACAACATCTGGGACCTTCTAAAGAATGCTATCCAGGAGATTCAGAGGAAAAACAACAGTGGACTGAGCTTTGAGGAGCTGTACAGGAACGCCTACACAATGGTGCTCCACAAACATGGGGAGAAGCTGTACACAGGCCTGAGGGAGGTGGTCACTGAGCACCTCATCAACAAGGTAAAGAAACTTTCATCAGTATTCGAAGTATTTTAGACAATGATGAGAATTGATCTGAAAAGAAGACAATTATTCATAATACCACACCAGATGTTGAGATGACTTTATCTGACTATTTATATCTTCAGGTACGGGAAGATGTCCTAAACTCCTTAAATAATAATTTTCTGCAAACACTGAATCAGGCCTGGAATGACCACCAGACTGCCATGGTCATGATCAGAGACATCCTCATGTACATGGTAGGTATGCATTTGTGTTTTAGTCATACTCCTCATGTAAAAAGTTCTGAAGCTGGACATCAGTAATTGTAAAAGATCTTTAAGATTTCATAGAGCATTTGTAACTTGTTTGGTGTTTTTGCACATGGAAATAATTTTGTGATATTTAAGGGATGGCCATTTGTGTTAACAGTGGACGTAAATGGCTTCTTTCACTCCTCAGATGGTTTGAAAGAGGAGTGAAAGAAGCCATTTACGTCCACTGTGAGCGACCATCTTTAAACAGAGGCGGTGGTTTACGACACCAACTGTCTGACATCTATAATCCAGTTTTGCGATCCCTTCCCAGACGCCTTAACGCCCACTCACATCCTGGGTCATCTGACCTCAGGAAATCACATGATAGGGTGGGGCCAGGTTTCACAATGAGCTCACCCGAAACCCTGGCTGATTGTGACTCACACCCGCTTTCACACCTTGGCTCATGTGATTAGGTAGAGGATCATCAGGGGGTCCGTTGTCCCTCTATGGGGGGAAACTCCCACTGGGTTTAAATCTGGGACTCCACCATTTGACCCTTAGAACTGAAGAAGCTTCTCGGATGAGAGGTGAAACGTCTTCAAGCAACTCAAAGAAGTCCAGACGCTTTTCTTTCCAAGCTCCTTAGAAAACAGTAGGCTAAACAATGGCACCGTCAGTACAGAGACTACACAGCTGTCCTGGAGTTCTTTAGTTCTGTACTGTCCTCTTTCTTTAGCCCAGACAGTGGGGTTTTTTGTTTGTTTTAATCTACTGAAGGCTGACAACCTACCTTATTGGAAGCCACTTCTTACTTTGTAAATTGACATATGCTACTATGTATTTGTATAATCACAGTACGGCAAATCCATCCCTTTTTTGATACCATAGTTTATCATAGTACATATTTTCATAGAAAACGGCATCTTCTGTTCTCATGTCTTCTAGGACAGGGTCTATGTTCAGCAAAACAATGTGGAAAACGTCTACAACCTCGGCCTCATCATATTCAGAGACCAGGTGGTGCGCTACGGCTGCATTCGGGATCACCTACGACAGACTTTACTGGACATGATTGCACGGGAAAGAAAGGGAGAGGTTGTAGACAGGTGTGAAAGAATAGTGCTTCACTTCTTGGTCTTTAGAACACCTTTACTGCAGAACTGAAAGTTTGTTCAAGTACAAAATTGAGTGATGAGCTACTTTTCTGTCCTTATTTCGAATGCTCTACAATTCATTGCAGGGGAGCTATCAGAAATGCCTGCCAGATGCTGATGATTCTAGGCCTGGATGGCAGGTCTGTATACGAGGAGGACTTTGAGGGTCCTTTCTTAGATATGTCAGCAGAATTCTTCCAGGTGAGTCTGTGCTATGCACTTTTTACTCCATCTTTTTGTTGCTATTCTAAATAATTTCTATAACAACACATAATATGTGCTTGTTTCAGATGGAAAGCCAAAAGTTCTTAGCAGAAAACTGTGCCAGTGTCTACATAAAGAAGGTAGAGGCCAGAATCAATGAAGAGATTGAGCGAGTTATGCATTGCCTGGACAAGTCCACAGAGGAACCCATTGTCAAAGTAGTGGAAAGGGAGCTAATTTCAAAACACATGAAGACCATTGTGGAGATGGAGAACTCTGGCTTGGTCCATATGCTTAAGAATGGCAAAACGGAAGGTAAAAGCATTAAATCATTCATGACTTTTCTGTGCACAATTCAGAAATAAAAAAATAAAAAAAACACCAAAGAATTTCCTTTCTCATTGTTTTTTACTTCACGTCTCACTCTCAGACCTGGCATGCATGTACAAGCTGTTTAGTCGTGTGCCAAATGGCCTGAAAACAATGTGCGAGTGTATGAGCTCTTACTTGAGAGAGCAAGGCAAAGCTCTGGTGTCAGAAGAGGGAGAGGGCAAGAACCCAGTTGACTACATTCAGGTATGCCTCTGGTATCTGAAAAAAGTGTAGCATTAGAAGATTTAAATATCAAGTTAATCATGCTTAAAGTACCAAGAGAGACTTGTATCGTGCTGGGTTACATAACTTCTTTGTTACCACCTTTTGAACAGGGTTTGCTAGACCTGAAAACACGATTTGATCGGTTCCTCCTCGAGGCCTTCAACAACGACAGACTCTTCAAACAAACTATAGCTGGAGACTTTGAGTATTTCCTGAACCTCAACTCCCGCTCTCCAGAGTACCTTTCACTCTTTATTGATGACAAGCTCAAGAAGGGAGTCAAAGGGGTGAGTGGCTTCTTCAAAAACCTTAAGTAGATCTGGAAGTCATTTAGAGTTTTCTGTTAGCAGCTGACTTCTGCTTTTTACCTTGTTTCTGCCCTTTTCTTGTTTGAATAGTTGACGGAACAGGAAGTGGAGTCGATTCTTGACAAGGCCATGGTGTTGTTCCGGTTCATGCAGGAGAAGGATGTTTTTGAAAGGTACTACAAGCAGCATTTGGGTCGTCGGCTGCTCAGTAACAAGAGTGTCTCAGACGACTCAGAAAAGAACATGATCTCTAAGCTCAAGGTAAAAACCATTTAAAAAGTAGTCGTTTTGTATATAAATGTATGCACGGGACTTGTCCATTCTCATATCATTTATCTCATGCTTCCTCTCTTCACCTGTCTAAATCTTTGTCAGAGGGTTCACGTCATTTTCTTCGTCTCTTTCTGTTACAGACAGAGTGTGGCTGTCAGTTCACCTCAAAACTGGAAGGGATGTTCAGAGACATGAGCATCTCCAACACTACCATGGATGAGTTCAGGCAACACATACAAACTACATCAGTAAGTCCGTCAGAAAAACAAGGCACACAGAAAAACCCAGCACAGCTGACGAACTCTATGATAGCACAGCAGGATTTAAGATATAGAGCCTCATACACCCATGCATTGCACATTCATACAGCTACACAGCACATCCTTGCATGTTCAACTCAGGCACACACTTTATTTTGATGAAATATGTATCTGTCAGTGCCTTATCTCCACACTTTGTGATGTTTGGTGTCATGTCTCACAATAAAATTAAAAAGCAGAAGTCATTGTTTAGGTTGTTATTTAGAAGTCCTGTTTTAAAGCATGACTAGAGAGCATTAACTCGTGGTCACAAAGCACATTTTAGATTAGAAGTCAAAGTTCTACTCGTGTCCAGAGTGCTGATGTGATCGTCTCTGCCTCACCCCAAAGGAACATTTGAACATATCAAATGCTAATTTACTTTATGAATACAGTAATCTCAGAAAGATAAGTACACTGACCCACATCTTTACTTGGTAGACAATAGTAGACATGCCTTAAACTACACAGTGGAGGCTTTACTGTGTATATGCGCTAGTCAAACGACATGATTGGCTCATAGGGTCATTAATTTGGCTGTTGATTGTCTCTTTTGGGGCCGAAATCTCCCATGGATTTTTTTTTTTCTCCTTTATTCAGGATTTGTTGAGTACCATCTCTCTCTGTCTCGCTCTCTTACTCTGTCTGATACCAGATATTCTGCATTGAAGCTGTAATGGGTGTGTAGTCATGTTATCTGCTTTTCATGTACGTGTTCCAGGCATCTTTAAGTGGTGTGGACCTCACAGTAAGAGTCCTAACTACTGGTTACTGGCCCACACAGTCTGCAACACCTAAATGCACCATCCCCCCTGCTCCCAGACACGCCTTTGAAGTCTTCAGACGGTAATCCTCTTTCTTCATATGTTTTGCAATACAAAGAAGATCTCAGTGTACTTTTCATTTATTTGTTTTTCACCGCCTTTGTTTTTATTTACCAGATTTTACCTAGCTAAGCACAGTGGTAGACAGCTCACATTACAGCATCACATGGGAGGAGCTGACCTAAACGCAACTTTCTATGGAGCTGTTAAAAAGGTAGATTCTGCATTTCAAAACTGCTTTAGTATTGAAATTAAAATGCATCTTATTGTGATTAAATCAGTATCATTGAGGATTTTCATAATCTTTCTGTTAAGCAGCAAAACATGTTTTTTAAACCTTCTCCATGTGTAGGAGGATGGTTCAGAGTTGGGTATGGGAGGTGCCCAGGTGACAGGGTCTAACACCCGCAAGCACATACTACAGGTCTCCACCTTCCAGATGACCATCCTCATGCTCTTCAACAACAGAGAAAAGTGCACTTTTGAGGTGGGAACACACTTTTTATATGGCTGCACTCTACCATTATATGACTTAATGTCTTTATATATGTGTGTTTTCGTACATATTGGTGTCACAGTTTTTCACTTAAAGCCAATTTCTTTTTTTCTACAGGAGATTCAGCAGGAGACAGATATTCCAGAGCGAGAGTTGGTGCGAGCATTACAGTCTTTAGCATGTGGGAAACCCACACAGCGAATTCTCACTAAGGAGCCCAAGTCCAAGGAGATAGAAAATGGACACGTGTTTACAGTCAACGATCAGTTTACCTCGAGACTGCACAGAGTCAAAATTCAGACAGGTGAGCAAAGGCTGTGTGTAATGCACCAGAGCTCGCTGATGTCTTGTGTCATTTCCGGGACCCTTTCTGTCTGTCACGGCTGACACTCCAGGATCTATGGGTCATCACCGCTGTGCTTTTTAAAAATATTATAGTATTGCATATTAGTACTTATATTATCTAATACTGACTGATTCAGTACCACAAGTAGAATACCATACAGCTTTTTAACTCAAAATAAAAACACAATAATTTATTATTTTTTTTATTTTTAATTTAGGGCTATGCATAAGTAAAGGCTTCTGTTCTGAAATACTGTTACATGGTGGCTGTGTAACCATAGCAATCCTTGAAGTGGAGTTAGGACACTTCCTTTCTGTAATACAGTTCCTGTATCCAATTTTTCCAGTTGCTGCTAAACAAGGTGAATCAGACCCTGAAAGGAAAGAGACTCGGCAGAAAGTGGATGACGACAGGAAGCACGAGATTGAGGCAGCCATTGTCCGAATCATGAAGTCGAGGAAGAAGATGCAACACAATGTCCTGGTTGCAGAGGTAAGGAACTCGTCCATTGTACAGAATCCATTTTCTTTTTTCAAATAATTAACAACAATTTTAATGCTGTTACTTTCTGTTCTTCGTTTTTTGTGTGTTTGTTCAGGTCACTCAGCAGCTCCGGGCACGTTTTCTTCCGAGCCCTGTGGTAATCAAAAAGCGGATAGAGGGACTTATAGAAAGAGAATACTTGGCGAGGACACCAGAGGACCGTAAAGTGTACACCTACGTTGCGTAGAAGACGAACTGTGAAGGAGACGAGGAAGAGACTGGACTGGAGGGAGGGGGAGGGGTAGTTGTTTTTCTTTGGACTGTTGTTACGCATGGACTGGAAGTTTCTTTTAGAGACAGACACTGGGAACCCGACTCATCGCCCCTTCCAAAAAAATACAGTAAACACATAAATGGGGAATAAAAATCTTACTACAGGAAAAAAAAGAATCCATCGAAATCTTCTAGATGATTTTTAAATCTGACCAAACTTCCTGTTCCCTGAGAGTTTTAACATGGATGGATCCAGCTTCAAGCTTTTCACTGTTTTACCCTTGTAGAGCTCAAACTTGAAAAGAATCCCTTGGGAAAAATGTGAATGCACCACTTATTTTTTTGGTTCAATACTGTATAAAAATAAAATTATTTAAAAAAAAAAAAAAAAAAAAAAAAGGAAAATGTGGATTCTTACAAAATAACGATTGTGAAATGCTGGAGTTTTTCAAGCAAGCAATTGCAAAAAGTCCACTAATTTACTGGTGTTTGTCAACCAGCTGTGATGGATCAGTATGAAAGGAAGCGGGCTGAGAGAGAGCGTTTACTGCTCTCTGCTGACCATTTGTGGAAATAGCATTTAAATCCACACCCAGACAGTTGAGGATGAAAACATCTAGTTTATCCCACTGCTCTGCAAGAACACAAGTACAGTCTTTTCTCCCAACGGACACAACACTGTCATCTGGTGTTTATATAGAAGAAAGTGTTTCCTTCCCAGCACGCTTGGTCATGGTTCAGTTATCTGAATTGGAGATAATGAGGGGTATTTTTTTCCCCCACATTCCATCTGTTAGGTTGGGTTTTACTGCCGTAATATTGTGCAAATATGTAACATATGCACCTGATTGCTCAATCAGGTGCAGAAAAGCCATTTTGCTATTTCATCAGACATCAACTGCACAACTGAGATTTAAGCACTGTGGACATTTGTGCAAATTTCCAAATATAAAGCATGAGTCAGAAATCTGTTTTTGTAATGTAAATATACAAGACATGAGTGCACATGCAATCAAGTCAGTTATTTCGTCTTTAATCAATATTTTGTGACACTACACAACGCAGTTTCATAAACATGCAACTGTTGTTGTAGACAGGAGGCTTGTTAAGAATCGACGACACCTTTTCCAGTTGCTGGTCATATGGTTATGACGTGGAGAAGCAGACAAACTAGACAAACTGTGGTCTACAAGGTCCAGCGGGATCTGCGTCAGCTTGCAACTGAACAGCTTTGGATAGATTCTCCAATTGAGTCATGAAACTCTGAATCTCCTCAGCCGAACTGTGAGTCCAAGCCAGAGGGAGGTGGGTGGGAACAGGCTTCCGATCTGCAACACATGTAAGCTGTCAGAACTGGTGGCGCCAGACGATGACGATGCTTGAGTTGACCTGAGAAGGTTAACAGATAATATGGTGGAGCCCGTCACATTTCGTGTTGTTTACCTTGAAAGAACTGCCCGCTGCGTGTTCTGGAAGCCACCCTGGACAAAGCCAACCACACGACTGTGTCGGCTCCTTGTTCTACAGTACGCAGCCTGTCCTCCATCATCCGGTGGAACTGAGGCATTGATGTAGAAACGGCTGGAAACAAGGAGAAAATAGATCTAGCTGTTAATTGTATTTGTGGTTTTTGAGAAAGGAGGGAGACTAATTAAGATACCGTTCAAGAAAAACTGCAACTGTTGCTCAAATGAGCGTACCTGGTGTGTCTACCCAGCCTGGATGCATGACAGAAAAGTGAATGACAGGATTGGCTCTGGCCCACTGTTCTGTCAGCACCACCTGCTGTCTCTGAAAAGGAACAACACAATGTGGCCTCTTTACATCTTACGTAAGTCTTCTCCATTACTTTAAATGACCTATAGAACCAGTCAGACATGGTATTGTGCAATGTAAAGCAGATTCAAACCTAATTTTTAAAAACTCTGGACCACACCTTCCTGTCTTACCTTGTTCTGTGCGTAGACCATAACGGCATCAAAGTAGCCCTTCGCTGACTGCAAGTCATTGACCTCGAGTTTCTGTACCAGCATGCCTCCTGAGGACACAGTGATCTAATAGGCGGGAGGGGGAATAAATACATCAGTGTGCTTACAACACCATGACCCACTACAACGTGGACAAGAGTGGCATTATGCTGTCTGCACTATACAGATGAACACTTTGTTTGTGTGCACTTATGCGTGTAATCATACCACTCTTGGATCCCGGCTCTTCTGTAAAAGTGGTATAAGAGTCTGTGTGAGAATATACACCCCTGAAAAAGGAAATTAAAAAAAATTGAAAAATTGTTATGCAAGACAACAGTCTGACCATCAGAAGAAAATCTCACCCATGGTGTTGGTGGCAAAGTTCTTCTCCAGCCCTTCAGCGTTCAGCTCTCTCTTGTGCACCATACACCCTGCATTGTTTATCTGCCAAAGCAGAGAAAAAGTCCAATCACACAACTAAGTCTAAACCATTAACACAGTTAGCTTAGGAAAGAGGATATGAAATCTATTTATTGTAATAAAGAATAAAGGTGATACATGCCAAACCATTCAGTGATGGATACTGCTTCTTGAAGGCCTCTGCAAACTCCCAGACTTTGCGTGACTGGGACATGTCCACAATATGGATGTATACTTCCTAGAATATGAAGATTAGGCATCACTTTGTTTCTCATAAATCAGGGGATTTTTTCATTTATTTTTTTTACTTTCTGTATTCAAAGTCAATATTCTCACCGTGTTCCCAGATTTAGTAACAATGTCTTCTTTGGCCTCTTCTGCTATATCTTTGTTCCTACAAACCATGTGGACCGTGCCACCTGGAGACAAAGCATCAGGTTTTATTTGCTATCATTATGTGGTGATGTTTGACAGATAACACAACCCTCCGGCGTGTACCTTTCTTGGCTATAGCCACGGCTGTTGCTTTTCCAATTCCACTGTTGGCTCCAGTAATCATAAATGACCTCCCCACCACCGACACATCCAGGTCCCGGGGATCAAACTCTTTAGATGCCACCTCGTATCCCTTCCTACGGGCGTGCAGAAAACATGTAATAAAGGTAATGCTACAAGGCGAGGACTGATCATTTCTCAAAAGGCGGCTTGTGATTGACAGCCTGCATTGTTGAAGAGATGATGAGACGATGAGACTGTCATCCTCAAGACACACGAGCTGTCAATAGAACTATTGTAACTGTACATAAAGGGCAGTTTGTGTGATGATTGTGCCACACAGTGATCAGACCTTTGATATGGCTCTGTGGAGCAGCTTTTGGGGTTGAATAAACAACATGAAATGCATGTCACAGGGCAGAAATCTTAATTTTAGTTTTAAAAAAAGAGAGAACAAAACAATACCAAGTAAAAAGATTGATATTTACCAGGCATCTTTTGACAGCATCCCTACACACAGCAGATCAACACCAAAATGATATCCTACTGACCTTGTATATTGCTGGATTCCATTCAAAAACCAGATGGCATTTCGGTACAGAGACATGATTTCAAATGAGGAACAATCCCAAACAAAGTGCATCAAGTTTTCCAGTCCTTGTTCAAGCAGCTGTATGACAGATCATAATCACATGAGGCGGGAGGAGAGGGATGCGCTTGCTGCTCTCTGCCGACTCTGACCGGGAATAACATTTAAACACACACCCTGACAGCAGTCAAGCGACGCCAGTTATCAGTTCATTCATTAACGTGGGTCCCACAGTCACGTGGCAGATTTTTTTGTTTTTTTACAGGGCGCCCCTGGTTGGGCGGATCCCTGGAAATACAAGCCCAGGATAACCAATCCACGGTGGTTGTGAGTACCGATGACGCGTCACTGCCCAGCGGCATTGTGGGCGGAGTTAGCCAAGTTTCACCCTGTACTCACTTCACGGAGGATAGATATGTGTCCATCCGGACAGTTTGACCCTTTGTGAGGGTTAAAGTGCTTAGTTTTTAAATATTTTCACGGTGTTTTGTAGCTCCTCGGTCTGGTGTTGAAAATGGTAAGTTTCTGGCGAATGTGTTTGTTTTGTGCGCTTGACTGTAGGAATAAAATACCCCGACTGTTCACCTGTTGCACCTGCTGTCGCTGACAGGTAGCTAAAGCTAGAAACTGCGCCTCTAACAGCACTTCCTGCTACACTGGGGCAGGTTTGTTTTCCGATTCAGGCCTGATCAGAGTCTACTTGGTTTCCACTTTGAGTTTTTATTGTCTGTATCCTACTTTTAATAAAACTCGGAAGTAAGGTGTGTGCTCTACCAGTCGGTCTATTCTCTAAGAAAACAGGTTTTGTGACTTCTCGTCGAGCGTTGCCCTGCTGGCTGTTTAATGCTTTACATATTAATTTGCCTGTGAGCCCTTAAGGGGTGTACACACCTGTAAATGACCTACAGGTGTGTAGACAAACAATCAAGTCTTCCTGTATCTCTGGTGATTAATGCTTGACTATCACTCTAATAATTATCGTCTAATGTTATTTCCTTCTGTATTGTTCATTTCTAGTAGTGGAAGAACTGGTATGTCTTCATTTTGTTGGCCTGAATGGCTATAATAGAAGAATGTTTCTTCTTTATACAATGTATAACCGTGTATTGTTTTTTTTTTCTCTGTCTTTAGTTAATGGGTTTCTCAGATATTTGAACTCAGCTGCTAATTTGAATGACACATAAACAGGCTGGATCATAAATGTTGTGCAGCACACGCCAATTGTGTCATACTACACATACTTCTTTATGACTGCAGTGGTGTTCACTGGCTTTTAAGTGTGCTCTTTGTTGCACATCAGGGTTTAGGCATTACAGCCTCACTGGTGACCTGAATGGTAGAAAATAATTGACAGACCTCACTACTGAGACAACCCTGTGTTTTTCCTCTCTTTTTTTTCTTGCAAGCAAAAACCTGGTACTCTTAAAGTCGAGTCTGATTTTTGTTTTTGTTTTTTCTTTAAATGAAACCTAAAATCAGGATGATATTTCAGAGGGCCTTGCATGTTCTCGCTTCTGATTGGGAGAAAAATGCTCCATAAAGCCTGAAGACAAAGTAATATTTATTCTTGAAGCCTAACTTTAACAATGAGAGGAAACGGCATGGCAGTGTGGTCCCGACAGAGCGGGGGTGGGGATGAAGGAGACTAATGTCTGTTTTGATATGTACTCAAACCTGACCGGTGCTCGGAAACACGTTATCCAAACATCCAAAAGCTGGACTTGCTGGCTCACTTGAAAACTGCCACTTCTTCAGTTGTCAGTGACCTTCACTATTACTCCCTGTCAAGCCCTTTATTTCCCCCTCGTGTTTGGTCAGTGAAGTTACTCGCTAATGAACCGTGCCAGCAGCACAGCCACTTGTGCAGTCCTGATTGTGACTGTGTGTGTTGGTGTGGGCGTGTGGGCGCAGCGCCGGCTGCTTAATCAAGTTTCTCAGGATTAACTTGATGTGGATTTGTGTTTGTTTGCGTGAGTCATCGTTGCTGCCTCGACACGGGCCAGGATTTCCCCACTGACAATGCCCTCTTGTGTCGTTAGATGCGCTTCATGTTGCTCTTCAGTCGCCAGGGGAAGCTGCGTCTACAGAAGTGGTTCACGTCCATGTCGGAACGTGAGAAGAAGAAGATCATCAGGGACATGACCACCATGGTGCTGGCACGGCAACCCCGCTCCTGCAACTTCATGCAGTGGAAAGACCTAAAGATTGTTTATAAGCGGTAAGATTGCTTCACGTGTTTATTGACACTTCTCCAATAGGTGTTGATCCCCACAATGCCACTGTTAATCATCTGTGTCTGATTCTCCTCAGGTATGCAAGCCTGTATTTCTGTTTGGGAGTAGAGAGCCAGGAAAATGAGCTGCTAGCCCTGGAGATCATTCATCGCTACGTGGAGCTGCTAGACAAATACTTTGGCAATGTATTTCACCTTCTCATATTTGTTATGCAGCTGTAGTCTGAAGTAAAGTGTTGCTAAAAATCAATAACATTGCTGCTCAACTAGGCTGCAAAGATTGGATCTAAGAATATGTTCTGCTCTGTAGTTTCTCTAATTTAATAACTGCGTCATCCTCTCAGGTGTGTGAGCTGGACATTATCTTTAACTTTGAGAAGGCCTATTTTATCCTGGATGAGTTTCTAATGGGAGGCGAGATCCAGGAAACCTCTAAACAGATTGTGAATCGCTCCATTGAAGCCTCAGACATGTTACAGGAGGTGAGATTCACTGATATGCACGCACAAATGCACTTAGTAAAACACTGTGACTTGCACCTGTGGTGTGAGCACGTAACATCTGTTGCATGGCTCAGTGTATAAAGCGAGACACTGCAGGCATAGGCGTGTTTTCTTCATGCACTGGTTGATTTTTGAGATTCTGGCCTATTTGGATTTTTTTTTTAAATTATTATTATTATTATTATTATTATTATTATTATTATTTTGTTCAGACTAATGTAAATAAAATGTCTTAAATATGCATTTTGTCCACTGTGCAAATTAGTGCATGTTTAAGGAGGCAGTGCCTATTTTTTTTTTTTAATTTACTTGCAGCTCTTGGGAAGTTTCACGGTTTATATCTGTTGGTTAATTCTTATTAGTAAAACAGACATTGAAATGCTGTTTTCCTCAGAAATCCCCATTCCAGTAGCACTTGCATACAGCGAACCTTACAGAATCACAGGCTGGAATAAATCTGTATCAGCTCTCTTCAGTGTTCAGTTAAAAAGTTGCAATACCAAAAAAATATACTCAATGTAAGTGCTCAACAGGAGAAGGTTAATGGTGATACATTGTATTTAACAGACTTCACTTGTAGTGTCTCCTTTTAAAGCAATGTTGCCATGTTTTCAAATGTATTCCAAAGTTTGTTTATTTATTTAAATCATGGTTGTGGGGTATTTTGAAAGGTCCAGATACCTGAAATTAGTGCTTACTGTTACTTTAAGCAACACAAGTATTGTGTGAGGCTCTGACATGGGAACGTGATGTGTGTGCGTGCGAAGTAGTCGGTGCATTGTAGAATCCAATCAAATGTGGTGATCCCTGTTGTGCCTTTGTCTTCCTCATAACTAAAAGGCATGTGGATAGTAGTGGCTGCTCCCTCTTTGTTTTATAGGTCTGTGTTTTGCTGTTTTTCTTACCCCTTATGCCTCTCTCTCTCTGTCTGGGTGTTAGCGTGAGACAGATTTTCTTTAAATGTTAGCGTTTGGCTGATGCTTCCTGCTCTCCCTGTAGGCTCGTGGCTCGGTGCGTAGCTGGGTGTGTTGTTCGGTGCTCCTGAGTCAGGCTGATTAACACTTTTTATCTAGAGTGATGCAGTTTAGTCTCCCATTCATTTTGACCATTATCGCTTCAGGATGACATCAGTGAGTGGTATGAGGTGGAGCTGTTTGGATGACCTTGAATATGGACAGAAAGGTTAGATGTTCCGCTTATGTTAGTGCATTGGTGTGCTCAGCACTTTGTAACAGGTGATGTGTAGATGTGTGACTGTGGATATGATTTTGTATTATACTGCACTTTTTGGAGTCTGGGAACCTGATTGTTTTTTTTTTTTTTTCATCCCTTGTGCTATCTTTTCTATTTTTTTCCTTAGACATTGGAGGAGTACATGAGCAAACCTGCATTTTAGCTTGTGGGGGTGGGGGACAAAAGGACATGAACTAACAGCAAAGAAGAAGACGGGAGCAAGATGTGCTATATAGCAGTCACATATGTTTTTGAACCTGAAAATGGAGCAAACTACGATTCTACTGAACATTTTCAGAGGAGAAAAATCTGGCTTTACTTGAATGTCTGCCTAAATCATAGCTGTGTGTATCATGTCTTTTGTGGCGACTCTAATATACATTAACAGTAATGCATTCAAGTGAAAGGAGAGTTTGTATGGGTGCGTTTCTGTGTGCAGGATATCGGTTGGGGTTGGGAGGGGTTTTTGACGTCAATTGCAGTTATTAAATTTGAAGTAATAACAAGATGGTGGGTATTTAAAGGGGAAAAAAAAAATCATGATCAGGAAGTGATGTTCCAATTTCCAAATTTCCTGTATTTATCATGTATTAATATGTCAGAAATTAATGTTTGGAGTCTGTCTGAGAAGTGTCTGATATTTTTTTATTTTTTTGTGCCAATCACTCAGCAACTTACGGAGTTACTTATAGCACATAACTCGTTTTGATATAACACTGATACCAATGATTACCTGCTGTTTTTAATGTGTAAGACATACGTGTGTTTGACTGTTAGTCTTTTAAAAAGGGCACTTGCTATGCTAGTGTGGGTGTGATTGCTTCTTCTTTTTTCTTTTCTTTTTTTTTTTTTTAATGTATACATTTGATGTGCATTTTCTGATGTTACAAATAAAATGTTTTTTGATAAGCAATTTGCTTTGAGTAGTCACTTGTTATCTTGGTGCTGAATGTTTAATTTGAATGAATACTCATGTGTATGTCGCTGTATCCCCGCCATCCCCGCCCCCCCAAAATAATGCACGTGCTGCTTTGGCTTCCTTTTATATGCAACATTTATATTTGTTTAATAAGGCAACACAACTCAGAAAGAAGAAAAATAATACCGCTGATGCTTTATTCATCTGTGATTGATCACACATTGTTGAACATGTACAAAAATGGTTTAAAAATGAGCATACATAGCACAATCACTGGTAGGCCAACAATACAGAGCTTCGCAGTATGAAAGGGGCTGGAAGGCAGGCGACGTTCTGATATTGAGACTTGGAAATAATTATCTGTAATAACAACATTAAATCCACTAACCCTGAATATATCACGAGTCACAACAACACTCGCTCTGAGGCCAGCACACTGCCCTAATGAAAAATTCCTATAATATTCCAATAGTACTCCAAATACGCCGTGTACTTGTGTTTTTAAATTCCCGGTCAGCATCATACTGAATAATTTACATGAATATTCACATATGTAATTGAATAGTTTTGACATGGATGAAAAATAAGCATCTTCACCTTACTCATTTGATTACAGTTGAAAATATAGTGCTGTTTACAAACACATTTAATGTAAACAAACCTTCAACATCACAAATCTTTAATAACTTGGGTTTGGTTGTTAATTTATTCTTTTTTTCTTTTTCTTTATTAACTGGCAATTTGAGATTGGCAAGAGGTTCACATCCTAAGGGAGGAACCTAAAATCTCTTGTATAACTATATATTAATAATAATATAAGGTTCTTGCAGCAAGTAGGGACTATTTTTTTTAATTTATTATTATTTGATTTGTAAGAGTGCTGTAGTTCATTTTCGTTAGGGAGATATTAGTCATACCGGCTATAGTTCATATAATAGAAATTTGTAAACTAGATCACGTCCACCAAACTTTATTTTTCAGACAGTATATATATACTAAATTCATAATTTCGTGCGTCTGGCAGGACATCTGGCTACATCCCGGCCACTGTTTTTTCACGGTGCTCCTCCTCTTCGTTTACGGTTTGAGGGGCCGAGGTTTTAGCCGTTATCTTCTCTTTCCCCTGCATCTCTGTGGGCTTTACGTTCTCCTCTGTGGCCTCCTCGGTTTCCCTCTTGACCAGTGGCCTTTTCTCATTGTCCGCTTGCCCCAAGTAGTCCATTGCGCGCTCGTACAGCTCGTACGGGAACTGCGCCTTCAGCTGCGCCTGGGTGTCCCGCTTGGTGATGGTGTTGGGGTACTCTGTGAGAATTTTTGCCGCCAGGTATGTTGTCACCTCGTCTTCCACGTCACCGCCGTCGTCGTCGTCGTCACCGTCAGCCTCACGCTTCAGGGGCATTTTGTTGAGCTCGGAGAGAAACAGGTTCTCCCTGCGTCCGGAGGGAGGGGGGATTTTAACTGGACCTGAATTTGCAGCAGGGTTGGACGCAGCAGGCATTCTGTCTGAGGGCTGAGAGGTCTTCATGGGTCTCTGCACCACGGGGTACTCGTTACTGATTGTCTCTACCCCGATGATGTCTAAAAAGTCCTCTCTGTCCATATCATCAGGGATAGTCTTGCTTTTCAGCGGCAGTCTGCGGCTGAAGTACCTTATCTTGGGGGTTTGGCCAGCATTCGTGTAACGAGCCGCGGCTTGTGGATCGCGGTGGAGCTTTCGGAGCTCCTCGGTGAGCAGCATATCGATAAGGTCTTGTGGAGGGACGTGCAGCTTCAGGGAAAGCTCCAGCAACTCCTTCACGGTCCGAGGATCCACGATAGAGGGACGGATCAGTCTCTTTTTCTGCTCACCGGTCTTATCCCTCTTCTGCGTCTGGTCACTCATCTCCAGGACTTTCAGCAGGTAGTAATCTACGAGCTTAGTGTCATCATCAGCCTCCTCTTGGTTCTGGCTGGCCCGGCGTTGCATCTCCTCCCTCTCTGATTCCTCCTGGTCACTGAGCGCCCTGTCCATTTCTTCATGGCTCCCATTGACCATCTCCTCCGCCTCTTCCCTCTCCTCCATGGGGACCCACTCCTCGCCTCCGGCCACATCCTCATAGGCCTGGTTTCTCAGGCTGAGTCGGTCCTCTTCTTCCTCCCCGTCGTCCCCGTCTCTCTTCTGCCCACCGATTGTGGGCATCCTCCCGAGCTCATCAAAGATGGACCGCAAATTGGCGAGGCTCTGGGGTGTGTACTGCTCATCCAGGTCCTCGGTGGCCCGCTTGGAAGCGTCAGTATTTTCCTCGTCCTCAAACATCAGTGGGTACTTCTTGTGGGGTCTGGGGAAGTTACCGTAATCTACTGGTGCGCCCTCAGGCATTTCAGTATCTTTGGTGCGGTGCCTGTGAGCTCGGCGGTCATTTCTCGGCGGCGTTGCGGGGCTAAGCTTTGCGTCCTTCCCGGTCTGATCCTGGAGGGACCTGAGCAGAGCTTTCATCAGCTGCTCAGCGGTAATGTCCTGCCTCTGCATGCCCGGGGAAGGCTGGTGATCCCCGGGACCTTCGTCCTGCTGCGAGGCGAGCTGAAGCAGGACCCTGAACTTCTCCACTTCGTCGTAATCCACGGGTTCAGGCTGGCCCCCGTTTCGTTGCTGCTTCAGGTTTTCAATGTACTCCAGGGCTTTCATCATGTCGGCGCTGGGTGGATACGCAGCCGGCTGCCCCTCGCTCTCCCCTCCTCGGAGCCTGTAGTGACGGGGGAGAGACGCAGCCTGCACGGCGCATCCATGAAGGAGGAAGGCGAGCAGGACCACGGCTCCCCCCGCGGGCAACTTGTGGTGAAAATGCAGCATTATAGGCAAATTATTACCTGGAAAACAAGAGAGAGGACAGTGATGGTGAAGCAGCTGGGAGGGGAAAAAGATCATAGATTATTTCCCTCTCTTCGGTTATCTTAACTAAAAGCTTATCAGGAAGCAACGAGCACGATCGTAAACAATTCTGTTTTGATCTGGGGTTTGTGCGCCTATCGGGGAGTTACGCTTCGCAAACTGAACGATGTGTCGGTGTGCGTGTGGAGAAACATTCACATCGCTGGATGAGTCACTCCCCGTCTGGTTATTGACAACGTCTTAAAAAAAAATCAGATTTCCTCCCGTCAGCATCCACATTAACTAAAAAAATCCTCCGTTATTACAACTCACTGTAATCCCCGACTGTAGAAGGATATAGTTTTCTTTCTATTTCATTCGTTCTAACGGAACGTGTCGAAATCTGCGAGAAGCTGTGATTTAAAAAATAGAAAAAAGACTGTCTTTCAATTTTACGCGTCTAGATGTGAATCAGAATTAAAAACTGAATCAAATAAATAAAAAAGAAATCGTGGTTTACCTTTGGCAGTAAAGCTCAGACAGCAGTAAGGGTGTATGACATCTCCTCAGTAGCGGTGCTGTTCTCTTCTGTTTTCAGCACTCGGACAGCTCCCCTGGTTATATGAGGCAACACCTGACCACCGCGTCATCACACAGCACACGCAATAACCGGCCCTAAAAATCCATATAAATGATTCAGGTTTATGATATGGCATACTAATAGCTGCGTTTAAAAATAGCCTTGGACGCTGTCTGTTGCACAGCAGCGCTATGTAGAAGATGCTGACAGGAAGGATGTTTGGAGCTGCTGCTTGGAAAAACAAAATAAATAAAGCCGTTTGTTAGATTCAGCTGTGGAAACAATGAAAATGTTAACTTTGCATGTACAGGAGAGCTGATTTGATTGAAGTGAAACCAACTCTTAGGCGCCAGTTTTATGAGATGTAGAACTAAATGTGCCAACGCCAAATCCCTCTTTGTAACGAGAGGTTCTTAAAAATGCACTTTTGGTCATGAAAAACAACATCGCTGCACGTTCTCAACTTGGCATCGGAAGAGTTAAACCCTCTAGCGATGACTCACAGGCTAAAACCACCGCGGAGTTGCTGTCGCAGTTGAGCAGCCCCCACCAAACCCCTCCTCCTTCTCCTGCTCTCTCTTTCTCTCTCCCTTCGATGACAGAGATGTGATAAACACTGGGCCTCTGTTGGGGGCCAGAAGCTCCTGCATTCCGCAGGACCACAAGATGTAAAGGTCTACAGCAGACGAGTGTCCAAGGTTCTGCAGTACATGAACAGATGCCACACAGACTTGTTATACTTTATCCACATGTTTGAATACCTTAATATATTTAAGTTGATGTGAACAGTAACATTGTGTCTCCTTACAACCCTCCTCTGATGCTCCAACAACATCTCAAGTCTCTAAAGAGCTTCAGGTCAGCATCCTCTGACATCCCACACATAGAAGTACTCTTCCATTTCAGCCCAGCTCTGCCTTTCCTGCCCTATTTCCATCTCACATCTAATTGCATCCGCTGTCCTGCTCTATCGTTTCATATTTTCCATCCTTTCACTTAAAGAAAGAGAAACTGGTCGCTTAATACTTTTACTTTATCCTCAGTACCAAAAGTCACAGAGGGATGGGGGAGGTAGGAAGGTGCTTTTGAAACTCGACTGTGCCGTCAGCTGCCTGTCATGTACGGCTGAAGAGCTGCAGAGACCCTCGTGACGTTGAACGACCCACTGTGCTGCTGTGCCTGCTGCCTTGTTTAAGTCCATCTCGGTGTGGGTGTGAGAGGGGGGAACAAATGGAAAAAAACTGAATCACAGATCAAAACACATTTAAAGGGAAAGGAGGAGAAGTGTGGTGGTGTTTGGAGAATGTGTTAGCTCTCAGCATCACACACTGGACGTGGTGACTCTCCATTTAGAAACAGCCATCGCCATGGGGGACGGCAGCGGTGTCAGAGGTCACAGCAGTCGCATCGCTGCTGTATAAATTGAGTTGAACTGTGTCTCTCTTCAAAAGGGCACATTTTCCTGCATGCATATTAAGAAACTGATGATGGAACATGCTTACTGTCTCCTATCTATTTTGCTGAAAGTGAACAAGCACACAGAACTACTTGAAGATGAATTTTTGGCTCATTTGTTGGCCATGATGCTGACCGATGTCTTGTGTGCGTGAGTGAAAGTGACAGGGTGAATGAGAGCTGTCTCACATCATGTTTGAAGGAAATGGTCCCCTGCTCAATCTCCTTTTAAATTTTTGCCTTGTGTCCTTTTACAGTGTAAAAACAAGCTTGCCGATGTGTCAGAAATGCTCAAATGCTATTCAACTTCTAAATATAACTTCTGCAATGCATATTTAAGCAACAAGCAACATTTTAGTAGATATTTCTCTGCCAGTGTCTGAGCTGTGGGTCAGTAAGAAAAACAGCCTGGTGGTCTGGATGTTGTGACGTGAGCTGTTAAATATCTGGTAGAGTTTAAAGGATGTGTGCGCTTCTATTTGCGTGTTTATTTCTTGTTGTGGAAGTTATACCAACCCCCCTGGGCACTGTGATGATTCTGAGTGATGGATCAGAGGTTTCTAAACTCATATCCCAGCAGGCCGCTGCTGGTAAAAGATTCACTGACTGAATCTGTTATTCGTCTCCGGGGCTTGTGATGTGCTGTCTCTGTGCATCATTCTGTACTGATTAATTACTTCAGATGCTAAAAAGAAAATAAACATTCCCAGTGAACGGCACTATTGCATTCTCTCTGTCTTTTTCTCTCTTTATCAATGAGAGTAACATCAGGGCACGGAGAAAATGATAGTAATTAGATTACGAGTCTTTAGTGCCACTCTCATCCTCTCATGGGTTTTGTTTCCTGCTTCTTCAGTGCCCTTCTTCTTCTTTCTCTCCATTGAACTCTATAAGTCTATCGATAGCAAAGCCCATTATTAGACAAAACAGAAATCATTTTGGCAAAGTGTTGATGATACCATTCCCTCCTTTGGTTGCTAAGTTACACAGAAGTATGCTTTGGAGGCGCCCTTCCATTAATTCAGTTCTGAAGTTTATCTTTCCACTGAAATATTTCTCTGAGCCTCCTTCAACATCTGCTCCCCCTTCAGATGAAATAACTCAAAGATGTTCTGCACTATCTAAATAATTTTAAAAACAACAACAACATGACAGTCAGGGTGTCCTGGCAAATCAGAAGAGCTGAGGTCAGGGCACTGTGTTCCAACCCAGCTCTTTCACAGCTCCTCAGATTGTGATCTGGAGATCTCACCAAGTAGAGTTATCATCTTCAGCTCCCCCAACCCCACCCCCCATTAAAAATAAGCCTCGTAAAAAAAATTAAAGAGCTAAAAGAGTCTCCTTTAAAAGACCCGTAAGTACATACTTTTGCAGGAAAAGTTTTTCGTCTCTGTTTTGATCGTGAACCTTTTTTGTATTTGGCTCTTACTCAGAGTGCTTTTCAGGGAGAAGAGAAAACATGACATGAATTCCTTTTATGACTCGTGGATTTTTCAGATTCTGGACTCGTGCCATTTTTCTAACAAAGCAGAGACTCAGAATCACAGATGTGCAGTGCAGACTTTATTAACTGAGCTGGTATTTTTCAGGGTGGGGGTCCTTTAGGCCTGAGAGAGAAACGCATGAAAACAACACATTTACAGGTTTCAAGGCAAACAGATGTAGAGTCACAATGTTCTGACCTGTAGTCAGAGAATACTGAGAATGAGCCTCTTTTTCTAGGAGGAAATGATTTGCTTAATGGACAGTCTTGGTTGTATGTTAAAAATGTTATTCTTTCAGCAAGTGACTATATTTTTCTTCCTTTCTTCTTCAACCTGAAAAACCATGCAAGTTCTCCTCTATAATCATGAAATGATATATTTCTTTCACTCCTGTTTAAACCCAGCAGCCCTGCTGTTCTGGGTGATACCGCTGCTGTTTCCTTGCACATAAGCCAGAGATGTTGGGGGAGAAAATTAGACTAGCTCAACAATGGCTTGCTTCCGTCATTATAATAAAGGAGTACACACCCATATACAAACTCAAACACATACACTGTGTGACAAATGGTCTTTTTGTTTGTTTGGTTTTACTTTTTCTTTATGCTCTGAGTTCAGATTCTTGCATCAGTCAGCTCAAGGACCTGTGACTCAGCCGAGATCTTCAGCAATCAACACCGATTTCCTGGAATGGTCTAAGCATTCAGTGTGTGCGCTTAAATAATGTTGTATGCGAAAAAAAAAGAAAAAAAGAAGAAGATATAGATAGAGCTGCATGTAGTCAGCCCCTCCTCCTCCTTTGTTTTGTTTCACTCCTCCTCACCTCTTCACCCACCCACCCCCCGTCACCACATCATGAGGCGGGAGGGCACGCGCAATGGCGCGCCCGTTGTCATGGCTCACCTTCCTTTTAACCAACGTCTCCATGGTGACGCTGTCTCACTTGCCTTTCATCTGCCTCCACCTTCATCTCTTCCCACAGGTTGGTATCCTCGTCTCCTTCATTAGACTCTCCAGTTTAGCTGGTCGTTTTCTCAGTGACGTGCATTCATTACATTTTCTCCTTCTGCTGTACCCATCTGGCTCATCCTTCTCCTTGAGCCAATTACTGCAAGTAAAGCATGGTCCTTGTCTTCAGGAGGCAGGTTGTTTCAGGAACAGAGATGATGGTGATTAGAGCCACAATATGTTGTCTGAGCCATTAGGATGGAGGACAGAAACAAGGAGAGGAAGCATGCTAGCTGAACAGCATAGGGAGGGCAGAGGAGAAATGAATGAAACAAGGTGGAGATTCAATACAAGCTTAGCCTTTCTAAAAGGGCAAATGCCCACGTAATGCTACAGGAATGCAGCAGAGGACCTGTGGGATTGGATCAAATATCTCTGCTTTAATGAGACTGGCTTCAACAGCCAAGCCTCCATTCCTCCTCTGCTAATGATCATCTTTGGATTCCTTCCATTAAAAAAACAAAAATAAATAGTTCGACATGTTTGGAAATGTGCTTATTAATTTTCTTGAGTTAGGCTATATGAGAATGTTGTTGCCACTCTAATTTTTCCAGTTAGCTCATGAAAAGGACTGGAAATATGAGGGGTCTTGCCAAAACAAATCGTTCTTCCACTAATCAATTATATACCTTGTTCCTTTAATCAGTACAAAGCCAGAATGTTTGGGGTGATTTCACAGGTTTTGTGCGCCAACACTGTTTCTTGGCTAAGTGTCGGGAATACCCCGGAGTCTTGGCCGGGTTCATGGGAACTTGCTCCCAACTGATAAACAACATGCACTTACGTTTAAGCATGACGTTGCCAATTTCCAGCTACGCGTTTAACAAACGATTCCCTTCACTCTTATTTAAGTGCAAACTTCTATTTAAAACATATATTTCTGATGATTTTGTGCCTCTTTTTTTCTTTTTTTCTTTTTTTTTTAGCTCACTTAAGCATAGTGAACACCAGGCTTTGTGCCATTCTTTTCCTCTCCTCATCTCATGTTTTTTTTTCTTACCGTCTGACAAAGGTGCTATTTTAGTCATGCCTACCTGGCTGTCTCCACCGTCACAGCCTGATTCTTTAGCAACCACATTTTTTCCCTTCTCCTTTTAACTTCTCTTCAGCCCTTTTCAGCAGTGCCCTCAACTAGCCTCTCAACCTCAGCATCACTCTTTTCACTCCTTGTTGTTACCTTTCATACCCCATGCTTCTTTACACTGTACATATTAATGAATGCGAGCACTCGCCATGTTGTTCTGAATCATACTGAGAGGATGTCTGTATGTGTGTGTGGCTGCGCATGCATGCGTATATGAGCACACGTGCTCAGATTCGTGTGTATGGTGAGGGATTCAGCATGACGCACTGGCTGACGTCACCAGAGGCCCAGTGAGGATGTGTTTATTGATGAAGAAATCCTGTCAATGAAGAGAGAAGAATAACAGCGAGCACACGCCACAGTAACCTGTTTTTAAAACTGTAGAATATGGATCAGAAAACATTCAATTTAATCAGATTTATTGTGGCCATACGAGAAGCTGTTTGGAATTAATAATGCACATATTCACAGAAAAAAGAAAAGGAATGATCCATCAACATTTTTGCCTTTCCAGCTGCTCTTTTTGCCTCCCTAATTAGTTGTTCTTAACAGTCTAATATGTTCCTAATTTGCTTAACTGTAACCCACACTGTCTTGGTAACAGAGATGATTGTCATGTTCATTAAAGCGTGACACCTTTTCCAGTCTTCCTCTGCAAACACAGTTTTTTTAATGCAAAGCTGCTGGGAAAAGTGGAGTTTTTTTTGTTGCAAATGTGAGTCATTAAATATGTTTTGGGTGTTGCTCTAATACCAGCTCCAGCACAGAAATAGCCGACTGTAGCTTTGTTGCTCTATTAGAAAGCCAGCGCCTGTGTTTCTTGCGCACCACATGGAGCTCACTGGATGTTTAACAGTGTCCCTGCAGCGTGGCACTATCAACAAGACAAGCCGTCTTTGTTCTGAGAATTTTAAATGTGCATGCTATTTCTGCCTCCTCTACTTCTCCCCACAGTTCGTCCTCTGATCTTTCCGTTAGTTAGCCTAGTTCCATCTCATTCTTGGACCCTGCCACCACTCCCTTCTTCCACTCTTCCACCTCTCCTCCATCTCTTCCTTTCCTCTCCTGCCCTTTTCATTCACCGATGCTTCCTCATCTCTGCAGTCTCTGTCTCTTCCTTCACCACTCCCCGTTGGTGCGATGATGCTGTCCTGGCTGCCTCCCAAACCCCCACAAACTTCGCTCCTCCACCCCCACACCTCCCTCCCGATGCTATAAATACCCAGCATCGGTGAGTCATCGCCCAGACGTATCAGTTGCCTCTCTCTCTCCTTTCTGCTTCACCATCCTCACCCCCCCACCACCCGCTATCGCTTTGCTCAAGCTCATTACCAGACCTCACACATTTTCCCACCTCCACTTTGGCCCCGGCTCCACGATGACCCAGCTGAGCTAAGCCGAGGTCGCGGTGCCCATGCCCAGCACGGAGCAGCCTGCCGTCAGAGAGTGTGAAGCCAGAGGTCAACCTAACACATTACCAGCCAAAAAAAACAAAAACAAAACCAGCATGAAACAGAGGATTAACACGATCAACCAAAACTTTACTGCATCACATTCACCGACTTCCCAATTAGGCAATGGAAAATGTCACCATTTACCAAAGAAACATGTTCATATTTAACAGTATCAACTAATCTGTTTGTTTCAGGATTTAAATGCAATTATACCACACTAATAATGAAGTGGTATAGCCCACTAATATCTAGTATTATTGTTACATTTCACTGCATTTCAACATGAGATATTTTTGCTTCTTTTTTTTGTTTGTAAAACCTTGGATCTTAAATGTAATTGAAATTATTTATTTATTTAATACACTGGGAGTTCAAGTGATGTAAATGCATCATCAAACGCTTACATTTAAAAAACAAACTTTTTCTTTCACCTTTTCCTCACCTGCCTCTAATCCACAGTTCATTGTATATCTTTGTGTGCCAGTAGTGGGCAGGGATACCTTAATCCCAGTCCTCAGCCTCAGATGTAATCTTTTTTTTTTTCCAGACACCACCCACTTCTCCAGAGTTATAAAGGCAGCTAACGTTCGGCTTCAGCTCCTTGTGTAAACTTCAGTATGGCTTATTGGCTTGCAGTAGTGTGTGCGCACAGAACACAGAAAGTTTTTTGCGCACCTCTGAGTCATAAGTAGGCAGGGAGAGAGAGAGAGAGAGACGAGCAAAGCGAGGAGAGGGAGAAAGAAAGGAGCAAAAAAAAAAAAAAGTAGGAATAAAGTGTCAGAGAGCAAACCGAGGACAAGCACGGGAACACGCACATATACACACACATGCGCGCGCTCACAAACTAACCACATATATAATGTGAAAGATGTCCTTCACTGTTTCCTTGCTGTTGTTGTCTTTGTGGTAGAGCCACTCTTCTGTGTGTCTGTGTGTGTGTGTGCGTGCGTGCGTCAGAATCAGTGGGCTAATAAGGGAGCATTATGCTTCTGACTCACTCACTCGTCCCATAGGGTTGGATGGAGCGAATAAAGAGGAGGAAGAGGAGGGGTTGGAAGAATTGCTTGACTCTCTGTGGTCTCGTAGATTCATTTTAAATAAAGGAGCAGCAGACATGGTACCGGCAGAATGAAGTGTTCTCCCTGACATTAAAGACTGGCATGCGGTTCATCTGATTTCATCTCTTGGTGTGAATTGATATGAACTGTGCTGTGAATTGTAATGCAGACTCTGGTACTGTAAAGTTTACTTGCACCCATTATTAACTTGTGCTTAGCTAATCAGGCCTTTTACAGAGTGAGCACTCCGGACGGTAACACTGAACTAGTACTGGCTTGTGTATAGAATAATTGGGTGCAGTTGTGCTTTTCACTTATTTTTTTTTTTATTTATATTTTATTTATTTTTTTTAATATATTTCTCTACAATTTTGTTGTACGTGTACAACGACAATAAAGGCCTATTCTATTCTGTTTCTGAAATGGCCACTTGAGGCTGGCTCCACAGTCACATCAGTCCCCATATACTTTCAAACTAAAATCCCCATGTTTACAGCAGAACAGGCCCACTTAGAGCCTGGAACAAAATAGCCTTTCTTTGAATGAGGCTTCAATTCAGCTGTTTTTAGTCACTGGACCTCTCAACGATGTTGTGCTGTTGCTGCTGTTGCTGCTGTTTGGGGTATTTGTTTTACTGCACTTCCTTGATAGATGGTACAGTACTGTGCAAAAGTTTCAAGCCACTTCTCATATTTTCCTAGGAAAATTGTAAATAGTTGAGGTGATTTATTGAAATGTGCAAGCAAAATAAATGCATAGGAATGCGGTATATATGGCAAAAAAAGGTATGAGCACCTTTATTCTTCAACACAGTCTGAAGTAGAGTTAGGGAGTAGTTCTCTGGGCTTCTTCTTTTGTACTTTTCTCTGTCATATGACCCAACACTGCTATTGGGTTCAGGTTCTAGGGGGGCCAATCCATGATCTAGGTATGGTTTCACTGCACTAGCAGTGTGTTTGCAATCATTGTCAAACTTAAAATTGAAGCTGTTGCCAATTAGACGATTTCCAGATGGTATTACATGGTGGATCAGGTCTTTGCTGGATTTTTTTCCCATTTCTTAGGGATGTCACTTACAGATACTGTTCATCAGCTGTAAATATTTTTTTAAGGTCTGCCACTTCTTCTTTTGTGCTCCAGTTTCTTCAGATTCTTTAAAGGACACACTGCCAACCATGCAGAAGTATGCCAGATTTTTGGCTAATAGCTCTTTGAAAATCACCAGTTGAGTGAAACTCATCTCAGTTTTTCTACTTAATAAAAGAAGAATTTCTGGTAGCTCATTGCGAGGCTGTCCCATATTTATAAAACGTTAACCTTTTGTAGATCAATTTAAAAAAGTGTTTGGCTTCTAACCAAAATATCTATAACAGATAGAAAATCTTTCACCTGTTTTTCACTGTCATTTAATTGTGTATCTGTTATTTAACTACTTTGGTGTAGTATGAATGGCTGTGGAGGAAAAAAACAAAAGCCCCCCCAAAATGTATGCCCTCCTTCTTATTTTCAAAGCTGGCTAACAGGCTGATTTGAAAATAAGTCTCTGGGAGGCTGATTCTGGCCCCTGGGCCTTATGTTTGACACTCCTGGTCTATTAAATATAATAATTGAAAAAAACTCCAGAAAGCCCAGAGAGGTAATGCTTAACACTTCTGGCTTCAAAAACAAAAATAAAACTTAAATAATAAACATAAACAAAAAAAAAACAAAACAATGGTGTGACAGCCATAAAGCTCAGCTGCAGGCTTTAATAACAGCATGTATAAACTCATGTGTGATTTGCTGTTTTATACGTGCAGTCTGTGATTCTGGAGAATCCAAATACGTCAGCTGAGGCTCAGAGAAACCGAATGGGACAACTTGCCAATGTCATGTTTTTTTGTTTTAGACTGAGGCTCAACAGCGGTTCAAAAAAGTAAAGGATTATCTGCAGCCCTGGTGTTGAATAATGGATCCTGACTACATCATCTATGTTAATCAGCAGGTGCGTTCAGAAGGAATTCAATAAAATTTATTTTTTTCTTTTTCTCTGATTCAATTTCTCAAGAAAGGGTGAAGAAAAAAAAACATCTTCCTTTGTTTACTAGCTTTAAATGAAGGTCGACTTCCAGGACTGGATGTTCCGCTTGCGTCGAAGCGGCACACAGCCTTTCACAAACCACATTCGCACACGCACGCACACTGGCCTTCGTTGCCATAGAAACTCTGCTTTGAGGATGATTCCAATCAAGCTGCTGATTATTAGTCACACGTTAAACCTCACAGACTGCATTCAGGTGTTTGACAGACACACACACAGAACTCCAAAGCACACAAACACCAGCAGTATTTACAACACAAACTTGTTTATTTCATGACATAATTTCCAAGGCCAAATCACAAATAAATAAAAGGAAGAAGACACTTGCAGTAGCTCAGCTTTCAGGCCCACTTAACCACCCCGAAAAAAAAAAAAAAAAAAAGTTCAGTTACAAAGATTACTAAACATATTAACAGGAGGCTTTACACCTGTACAGTTATTGGTACTTTTAATGAACTTTGATCTGTGAGACCTGCCCCACCCACCCCCCCACCTCCCTGATATTTACAAAGAAAGCGAAAATAACAGGAATGGTGAAATTGATCTCTGCACCACCCCTCAGTCTTTGCCTTGTTAGTTCCGGTAATTCTTGTTGGTATGAGATGACGTGCGTCATCAAGAAAAAAACAAAAAGAAAAGAAACCAACAATGCGTGGAGTGCTTCACATTCTAAAGACCCCTGAAGATAGCTCGTGTGTGTCAGAAGGCAACCAGCCGCCTCGAGCCAGGCAGAGAAAAAGCAGCAAACAGCACACACAAAGGGAGGCACGGGTCCCCCCCCCAACTTTATCGCGATAGTTTGGTCAAAGCTAAATACGATCCTTATGTATGAAATCTGATGACAGACGCCATTAGGAGGACCCTACTGTACCCTTTATTAATGTCATCTTCGTTACAAGCAAAGCAGGGTTTGCATTCAGAAAAAGGCGGCTGCAAGAAAGATGTAAACCTTACAACAAAATAAAAGAAATCTAAGAACAGGGAAGAAGGAAATAACAAAGCTTGTAAAAGTCACTTTACACTATTGCCATTCAGAGTATATCAACCACCAGCACCAAATCCATAAACCTACATTAATTAATGCATGTTTTTTTTTTTTTTTTTTTTTTTTTTTTTTTTTTTTTTTTTTACATTTCAAATAAATGTCGGGTCTCTGTAGCACTTTTATATACACTGCACAAATATTATACAGATAAACCAATTTCAAGATACAGAAATGTGAATTGAGCTTCAGCTATGCATACACTCTTTTTTTTTTTTTTTTTTTAAAAAGGAGTGGGTCAATAAATTATTTCTTCAGTTGTTTGAATGGAGTGCGATTCGCTCATACTGATGTGCTTTGGTACATGTGCACTTTTCATCATGCAATTTTCTACAACGCCAGATATAACTTTTGTTTACTTTACAGTCTTATTAAAAACATTACATTTGCAGCACAGTACGTTCAAAGGAGCTACATCTAGACTTCTCTATCAGTGTCTCTCTACCATCGTCCACATTTCTACAGTCCTACAGGCCTTCCATTATGCACTGAAGTTGAGGCCTAAATGATAACATGCCGCGAAAGGGCCGCTGCCTGTGCGCTTTTTTTTTCGTCTTCCTTCTTAGATACTTTTAATATTGGAGTATAAATATTGCACATTCACTTTGCATTTCATTTTTATACGTAAAAAGGTTAAAGTAACAGTAAACAGACCTATGGTAAAAACATGTACAGTTGCACCACAAAGTAACTGGGACAGCAGTCTATGAAAGGCTAACTAGTGTAACTATTCTTCCTGTGGTAAGCAACTAAGTTCCCTTGAAACCATCCGTTTGGTGCATTGGTCGTGACTGGAGGAACATGTGGCATGGCTACTGTATGTCAATAAACCACGAAAAAAAAAACTGAAAGGAAAAACAAAAACACTCCCAATTGGTCCTAATGTTTGACAATCTAGTGTACGCAGGGAACAGCAGAAGGGATACGACTCCATCATTTATAACTAGGTCAAGTCAGTAAGTCAAAATTCAAATGTACAGACCTTATGACACGGGCTAATAAAGGGAAAAAGATACAAAAGAAGAAATGAAAAATCTTGTAAACAAAGACCATTAAAGTACAGGTAGCATGAACAAAACAAATAATGAAAAAGGAAAAGAACCCCCACCCCCTACCAAATAACACCACCATAAAGTAACAGTATGAAAATGTATTTGAAGACATCCTAATGCTCAAATCTCTCATGGCTTTGGAACACCCATTCCTTACACAGAAAACTGATCAGATGGGTTTAAAAGCTAACAAACCAAACATGAAGGAAATGTTGAAATGTGGATTTAAAAAATAAAATAAAGACCACAGAGATCCCTGCAGACCTGAATGTTACTTTGAGCCCAGGAGGTGTCCCCTCTGTTGGGCTCATGCTACCTCCCCACCATGTCTCTGCCAGGGGTGCGCACTTCATGCCCCCTACGCGGCACACTCCAGCAAGCAGGGCAGCGGGAGGAGAAGCAAACAGAGTGTGGTCGCTGACATGGGTTCAGCTGCATCAAGCTTGACATTTGTTTCACTTTGAGTCATGCAAAGGTCTGACTTCATTCGCTGTCTTGGTCGTCACAGCAACTTAAAGACCTGAATTCCTTGAAAGGGAGTGTTTGGTGCATTGCCCACGTCTGGCTGGCTCAGCTGTCTGTTCAGCCTCTTAGGTTTTGACAGAAACCATTAAGCTGGATTCGAGAGTCGCCCCCCCGCCTCCATCCTGCTTTGATCGAAGTTGGTTGCAGGGAAGCCGGGAAGGAGGTGCATGGGTCCCTGTGGGTGTGTGTGGGTGTGTATTTATGTGTTACTGGTAACTTAAATGTAACTCCTCAGAAAGTAGTCTTGGAAGTAGTCTTGAGCACTGTGTGAGTGTTTTCAGGTATATATGTGGATGTGTTTACTGGTTGCTGGGAGTGCGTCTTGTGTTATTTTCCTCCGTACAGCCTCTCGATATCTTCCTGGTAGTGTGTCTTTAGCTCCTTGCGTTTTAGTTTGAATGCGTCGGTGACCAAGCCCGTCTCTGGGGTCCAGGGCTCAGCGCTCAGCCGGATCTTCTTGGGAATCTCAAATCGCTCCAATTTTGCTGGATGTGAGAGAGCACAATCACAAGTCAGCCTGACAGATAAAGTGTCATCTTAGTGCAAAGTCTGACACAGGGGACGGGATGCTATCTCACCAAATCTGAACAAACTATTCAGATGTCTCACTTGAGTTTTGTTAATGATACTGTACTTGGGAGATAAGACTTTTTCCCTCTACCTGTGATAGCAGCCTCAGTGATGATGCGGAGGACCACCTCCTCCATCTGGGAGTTGTTGCAGAGTTCTTCCCACGAGTCCTTTATTTGCATCTGCTCAGCCAGGGCCATTAGCTGCTTGTGGTTAGGCACCACAAAGCTGATCACATATGACTGGTCACTAAACAACAACAAAAAAGATTAGATTACAGATTAAAGATTAGGCAGCAACAATGAAATAAACAGATCCAGAAAGTCTGCAGGCTTTACCTGTTGGCATAGGCACAAATATTGTCTATGAGCGGGCAGTTCTTCAGAACAGCCTCCACTTTTCCTAGAGAGACATATTCGCCTGCCTGTAGTTTCACCAGATCTTTCTTACGGTCTGTGAGAAAAGAAGAATTATTAGAATCCTGACTGATGTTCCCTCTTGTATCACATGCAGTCTAACTTTTTGCATTTCTTACCGATGATTTTGAGGCATCCGTCGGGGTGGAATTCTCCAATGTCTCCGGTGCAGAACCATCTCTGGCCGTTCTTGTCCACAAAGAAGTCATCTTGGATCTTGCCTTTGCTTTTGTAGTAACCCATTGTTACATTGGGCCCACCAATCAGAATTTCCCCTCTTGGGTTGGGCTTGTCTGTGCTGTAGTAACCACCTAAAAAAGGAGCCGGATTTTTTGATTATTAAGCAACTTAAAGTTTTTTTTTTTAATTTTTTTTTTTAAATGAACTAAGGACCGATTTTCTAGCTCTGTACTCACCCTCTTCCCAGTCCTTCAGTGTGATCTCTGAACAAACCAGTGGAGCACCAACCCGCCCTGTGCTGTAGTCCCAAACTGAAAATACCAATAAAGACTTATATTAGCTTTGCTTGTCATTTCTAAGTTCTTTTTATAATCGTTTCTCCTAATTTCCCAAAGGGCAGCAAAAACACATCTATTCTTTCACATTTGCTTACATTCACTGATGGTGCCAGCTCCACAAGTCTCCGTCAGACCATAGCCTTGCCCCACAGGGCAGCACATACAGATGTTCATGAATCTCTGTGTAGCAGCCGAGAGGGGAGCTCCGCCAGACAGCAGCACCCGTGTTTTCCCTCCCAAGAGCGCACGCACACGTTTGAACACCAGACTGAGGAAAAAGACAAGAAAACAGAGCAGGGTGATGATGACGGCTGCAAGCGGAGGAGACTCAGACAGCAACTCCAGAAACTAAAAGAGCTTTGAAAAGTTAGCCATAAAGCCCCATAGCAACCAGATATTGATTCGTACTAAAAAATGTTCTGTGCACGCACAATACGAGAGTCAATACTACCCAAATACTCACACAGGATCCAGATAAATAGCTCTTTTGTTATGATTAGCCAAGAAGGAGCAGACGTAAATGTTTGCTTGTGTATAACTCAGAAAGCAAGCGTCAACTGTCATTAATACAGAATGTCTGAACAGCAGGTGGACGGGGCTTCGTTGCTCACAACCTAAACTGTGTGCCTGATATCAGCACCACTGCACGTACCCTCTCATCGTACAGATTCAAACAGAAAAGCATAAAAGGTCCTGTTTCAGGGTTACGTCATGTGCATGGGTATTACCGGTCACAGAGAGGTGTGCTGTAGCCCTTGGAGATCTGCTCCATCTTGTAGTTGTAAGCCAGCACAAACAGCGTCCTCTGGAATTTGCTCATCTCCTCCACTTTGGTCATTACATTTTTGTAAATCCGATCCATGATCTCCTGCACACCAAGCAGATGAACTCTCAGTAAACATTTCTAGCATTTTAAAAGCCACCAGTACTTTTATCTGGTGTGACTGTGTTAGGTGTACTGCGATAAATGAAGACTTACAGGTACAGCAGCCATAAGAGTGGGTTTAAGCACACTGGTATCACCTTTACTGCCCTTCTTGATCTTGGTGGACTGTGAAATAAAACAAAACAAAAGGCAACCTCTTTAAATCTTTAATGGATTGTGAATTTGCAGTGTACTGTTAGAGAGACAAGAAACGCTGACCAAAAGATGCTGCTGCCCGTTTCCCCACTGACCTGGTCTGCTAGAGTCTGAGGAGAGGAGTAGCCGATGCGACACCCGTGAGAGATGGACACCAGTTCCGCGCTGAGCTCCAAAACGTGGGCTAACGGCAGGTAGCCGATATAGGTGTCTGTCTCACTGCGAGCACACAGATGATCTCATTAATTACCTCTAGATACTGACATAAAATTGAGATAAACAACAAAACTGTCTCTGTGCGAGTGACAATCACCACACACGTTGGCAGAGAACGAAGTGACAGTGGAAACTGTGCACCAGAACGTGGCAAAACTCAGCGAGAAAATGTCAGAGAACAGCGAGAAATCGGATATTGACATACTTGAGGTTAGGGATTCGCTCCGCCATGCCTGTGATGCCAGCAATGAGGTTGCCATGGGAGATCATGACACCCTTGGGGATGCCTGTGGAGCCGCTGGTGTACATGATAACTGCGATGTCTGCGGTCTCTGGCTTTCTGCGGTCTACTGCAACTATGGTGGACAGAGAGAAGAGCGGTAATGGCTACTGGGGAAATGGACCGTAAATATAATATTTACAGAAATGAAACCGTAGTAACAACAACTGCATGGTGTGTGATGATTAAGGATTGACTTATCTTTAAGGTTTAAAAAGGACAAATAAAAACACTTTTAATTGCATATAAATTTACAGTGCTTTGATCATGCCTCTTTCAATTCATATTAATGGGTTTAATTATTGAGGGATTGAATTGCTCCTCGTTATGAGTCTTCAAATGTGTGAAGACAAAGACAAATTTCAGATGACTGCTGTATATTAAAAAAATGAAAATAATAATTTCACACATCTACTGCACACGACAAAAATGCAGTTTTCAGATCTTTCAGTTAAACCAAACACAGTCGAGGTGTTTCTACAATGTTTCCTTTCATTTTCCTAGAAAGTTGCCCGTGATGGCATTGTGTATTTTGTAAGTGGTGATTTGACCTCCTTCCGTCACGCAGAGCACATCACTCCAATTACACATTGGGGTGCTGGCTTTGTATTAAGCCTCCATCAGAGCACTTCCACTTTCCAGACCAAATTAGAAACCTTTTCAATCACCCTGCTCAAACACTCACTATTGTCAGGCCTGGATCCCATCTCCTTCACTGTGTCCATGTTGTAGACCATGATGCCTTTAGGAATGTCTGGCCAGCTTGTGGGTTTACTGTCCACTACGATGATATACTGCAGCCTCGGCACGTCACACAGAATGGCCTATGGCACAGAGATAGATGCAGGTGGGAGGGAGGAGGAAAACGTTATTAAGCTACACTTGTTATCACACTCTAATGTTGCACACAACAAACCAGCAGCTGCTGGTTGACTTTGTTAAACAGCGTACATGCGATAAGTGTCAGACGATACGAAGTGTCAGAAGGTAAGCTGTTACCTTGAGACGACTCTGCAGCAGGTCTTTGCTTGTGATGATGTGCGTGACTTCGGTCTCATTCAGCCCATGTGCAATGGCCACGGGTCCGAGAGTGGCGTACAAGGTCACGACTGTCAAATTCAATTACATCCATTTTAGTTACACAGTCAAAACAAGATATAATGGTATCAGCTTATATGCTGCCTGATAGGAAAAACTTTTCTATACGTCCATTTTCGTAACTGTTTCTCCAGTTCAGGGTCGTTGCGGGGCTGAAGCCTATCCTAGCTCTCATTATGTAAGAGGCGGGCAATTTAGAATCACCACATTAACCAACAAAGACACCTTTGGACTGTGGGAAGTACCTGGAGAGAACCTGTGCAGTTACTGGGAGAACATGGAAACTCCCAGAAAGGCCCCAGCTGTGTGGCAGGTTCAAACCAGGAACCCTCATGTTGTGAGCAGACTTTGCTAACCACTGTAACACAGTGCCATTAAAATAGGCTTGGGATAATTTTGAAATGATACAAATCCCTTTATTGAACAAATAGGCTTTGACTCTACTGCCTACAATACCCGCAGCACTGTCTGTGGGAAGTAGCGTCACAGCGGACTACGATACAGTCAAATGGTACCTTCATAGTAAGATGCTCACTAGTCTGAAAAATATTGCTGGAAAGTTTTTAAACAATGGCACAATGACTACCCCTTTTTTCATAACTCTTATCAACAATTATATCAAATATTTTTACTCACTAAATATCTGTATTGAAATTAGTCCCTAAAAGTAGGAATCCTCTGAGCTTTACATAAAGACAATATAAACAAAAAAGAGCAAAATAAAGAGAATGTATATTTTATTGAAAAGTGTCTTGGATGTCTTTGATGTTTATTATTATTATTATTATTATTATTATTATTATTATTATTATTATTATTATTATTATCATCATTAATAATAATAAACATTTGTCCTTCTGCCACTCACGTGGGAAATTGTACATGAAGCAGGCTTGTGCTGTGACAATCCACTCCGCTCTGGTCTCACAGAAGATGGCGATGTTACAGTGAGGCTTCTGATTGAGAGCTGCCAAACCACTGCCAAAACACTTTGCTGCCTGGTAGGCTTCCTCATACGACAGCCAGTCATAGTTCCCGAGAATTACCTGCAACGAACACGCAGAAACCATGCAGTCTTCAGCATTTTTGTCCTCATACTACACCAAACATTAAAAGAAAAATGATGGTGGTGCATATTTTCTACAGGGCCAGGAACAGTTTCATTCAATTGGACGAATATGAAATGAATAAACGGAACCATAATATCCACATTTGTAAGATCAGCGCTGCTTTTTATTAGAAGGAATAATGAAATGGTATCACTGAACCCACATGAGAGGCTGCAGATATTGCTCTTATATGCAATACTGAAAAAGCCCAACATGACACTATCATGTTGGGCTCTGATGGCAGCATAACACATTATTTACAGTCCACTAGTGCCATCTACAGGGCGTCTGTTGCTTTGCAGGTGTTAATTGGGCCCAGAGACACAGGAGCAGAAAATTTGCTGCACTTCCACCCACATTCATCACACTGTGCACAGCAGCTGACTGCACTCTTATAAACAAACTTCCCGTTATCTGACAGAGTCACCTGGTGCTACATTTCTAAACTTAAATGAAATGAGGGGACCTTCATCTTGACATGACTCCAACCTCAATTTTCACATGAACTAAATAAAACTAATTAAACAAATTATAAGGGTAGCATGTCTCACCTTTTTAAAGATCTTGCCGTTTGGTTGGCGCTCATCCTCCTCACTGAGCACCTCCCTGGTTCCCAGACAGTCTCTCTTAGGAAACCTTTTGGCAGCGTATTCAAACATTTTGTCCAGGGTGTCCACGCCAGGGTGGAGCCACGCAACTAGCTCCTTTTGGCTGTAGACCGCTCTGTAAGGCCCTGCTGGGTGCCCGCTAACCGAGCGTGCCTTGATCCTGCGGGCTCGTTCCAAGTTGTTGCCAGCTCCAGAGAAGAAGTACCAGGGTATGAAGGTGATGACAGAATAGACCCAGACCACTGAACGGAAAACCTGCAGCAGCAGGGGGTTCATATCCTCCTTCAACTTCATCTCTGAAGATGAAGTAAGCGCTGGAAATGTATAAAACTTGGACCTGCCCTGAAAGTACCTCAACTTGCTGCTGAGGCTGAAGGCTGGAGGCTGTGAGTTCTTTTGCGCTTTTTCTTTCTGCACAGGAAATCACCTAGACCTGCAAGACAGAGACACACACACACACACACACCACATGAAACTTTAGGAACATAGTCTGGAATAAAGACGTATCAGCACATTTTGATAGCAAGGAACTGCTTCCTGGTAAAATAATCTTTGCTTGCATGAAGGCCACCTCTTCCTATTCTTAGTATCACTTTCAGTCAGCACTATTCCCCTCACCAGCAGGTCTGTTTAGAGAGGAAACATGGTGCTCAGTTATAAGATAGCTATTAATTAAAGATTTATTAACAGAGCTGATATGGACTTGTAATTAACTCCTTAGCTTAAAGACAACTGACTGCCTCATGTGTGAAACTGCTTCATTTCCCCATTTCATTAATTGTTGTCTGGCACACTAAATTAGTATTGTGAGGGCAACACTTTGTGATCTGGAAACAATACAGAAACAGCCCTCATTTCTTTCCTTTCATCTTGTCATTTTTCAATATTTTGTAGAACACCGTTAGATACAGTTATAGAGATGATAGCTACAGCTGCAATCTTACATAAAAATATAGATAAACCAGGCCAAACAAGCTATGGTATTGCTGGAAATGACAACATTTAACCTCACAATCGCTGAGTGCAAAATCAAGCAGTGGCTGCATTTAAGCCAGAGAACAATGACTCTCTAATTTTCTTTATTTCTGACTGCTTCCAGTGTACTCAACCACTTGTTTCCAACTGGATCATAACATGCACTGTACTTTTGTACTTCTCCAAGTCGTTTGGCTGTACAACAAAAACCAACTGCAGAACGAGAGCTTGGCTATTTGTAGCATATACTTAAAGCCAAAGGGTAATTTGCAGAGTAGCCCTGCTGCCACACAGCCAGACCACATGAGAGTTGGTGACAGGCAGTGACTCATTCTGCAGCTTAATGCAGAGATGTTTGCAGACCCTCACATAACTCTAAAATGACTAAGAAGAATCTTTTTGCTTCAGCATTTATTTAAGAGGTGGGCTGGCCATGTGCAAACAGAAGCTACAAGACAAGAGGAAAAGGTCCTCAGAAAGCCTCTAATAACTACACAGTTCCATTAAGGTCAATAAAACATGGCCATTGCACCCTGAAGCTGAATTGGAAGACTTCTGTGCTGAATCTGAGTAGAGCCTACTATGCAGATTTCGCAAGTGGCCCGAGCCATAGCCAGAGTCTGCAACTGTGAGGCTGTGATGAAGCGACATGTAGTTACAATCCCAGGTAGCTGTAGGTTAGATAACTGCATAGGTTTTAAGAATCTGAATCTCTTTATTTTCATTGTACAAGTACAATGAAACTGGATATAAATAACACATACAAAATAAATAAAGGGAAATATAAACAGTTAAAGCTAAAAAATAAATAAATAAAAAATGATTCTGCAAGTGTGTGCATCAGCCCCACTTTGTACCTGTATATTTACTGGGGGGAAAAAGACAATGCTAACTGTTACTTCAATCAGGTCCAAACTCATATCGCTCCTGCTACAAACATGTCTCACCTGTTGTACAGCAACCCAGATACCACAACCAACCGATAAAAGTCATCCGTTATCTGGGCAAAGTACACTGAGAAGTCCTTCCAGCTCCAACACGTAATACAGGTCCAGCCATTGTTGGATTTGAATGACACAGACACACCCTCTCTTGCTCACTAGTTCAACAATATAATGCATGAAAAAATATCTCAGTGGGAAAAACCTGCAATCCCTTAACACACAGCCGCAATGAATAACTTTTTGATCAGAAATTAGACCTTATTTGTTAATGCCAGCCAACAGAGACTACACAAAACCTCGTGCTTGTTTTAGTAAAGCAATTTAACAAACAGCAACTTGCTGCCACTTTAATTTTAAAGTATTGTTTGTTTTAACACTAAATACAAAAGCAATAGTGGCAGTATGTTAATCAGCATCGGGACAGTAGTATAAACTCGGCAACTCCCACTCTATGATTTAATCTGGTGACGAGTGTAGCGTTTAACCTAGTAATTATCATGTAATTCAGACTGCAGCAGTCAGATGAGAAGCATGACATACAGTGCGGTGTCGGTGCGTTGGTTTGGATCCTTAACAGTATTCTGTATCAACATCGTTGAATAAAACCGGCACACATAAAATAACCGCCGCGTAGGTTTTGATATTTTGAGCAACACTACCGCTGGATGACACACAGAAGGTCACATGCTGCGATGCTAGCGAAGTAGCATCCAGATTAGCGGCTCAAAGACGCGCTAGCAGCTAGCATTTAGCTATAGCTAGCCTCCACCGCCGCTACTACTACTACTGGTGCCTTTAGTGAAGCCGGTTTTCCCGGTAGACATTCACTGAAATTAATTTAAAAAGCAGCATATAAGCGTCGCCCCGTATGGACGTCTAAGGAGAATTAAAGGGTACGTGCCACGTTGATTAGCAAACCGGTCGCTGACAATAAGCCCATCTCTCCTCAACATCTGCAGAGCGCTCACGCCGCAACACATTCTCACCTCTGTCCTCTGCTGCTGCGCTTTCAGTCTCTGAAGCACCGGATCAGCTAGATTAGCCTCTGCAACCACAGCTCTGAAAAGGACGAAGACATCGTCTGTTAACTCGGCGTGCTTGTCCCTAAATTACAACCGTTGGTCCGCTTAAAAACCAATATAAAATTAAGTCAAATTGTAAATCAGAGCATCACCGGGCCACTGCTGCCAGCCCGGAAGATATAAAGTGACGTCACGGCGCTTCTCCGCCTGCGATTGGAAGACTGGAGGTGGCGCGTGCTTGGGCCAACAGAGACGTCAGAGAGGTTATTATCGGTCACAGCCGTCTACGCGGTCCTACAGCAGTAGACACAGAGTGTGGCCGCCCGTGAGGTGATAGGTTTAGTGGGCTGTTAAGTGACCGCAAGTCACATATTACTGTGTTTGATTAGCAAGTCAGCGATTTATCAAAGAAGAGACAGACAGCTGTCAAATGGGCGAAGGGAAACGAGACGAAGGGAAAACAAGCTATACATACCGCAATAAGCGTAAGACGCTAGGTTGTCTTGAGCAAGAACGGTTACCAAAACCACCGAAACTCCTCATCTTCCTCTTTTTGGCGACAGCTTATTAAAACCTAGCAATGTAAAGACTGACTACCTCCTTATCAGCTTTGATTGACTGTATTTCATTCCAATATATATCACAGACCATCAAAATGATGCACTGAAACGTATATGAATTAAAACCACGATGCTGTGCGTTCAAGCACCAGACTAAGGAGCACTTAGTGAGTAATCTAACTCATATCACAGTCTATTAAAATTTCAGTACCCTACCAGATATGTCAGTTTCCCCCCAAGTATTTAATTCAAATATCTAACTGCATGTGATTGTTGCACAGTTTTATTTAAGAGTTCTGAATCCTTGAAAATAGCACACTTTTACCACAATATATTTCCTGAATTAAGAAGACAAAAGAAGTGTCTGAACTGTTGTTTCATACTTCTCCATAATTGTTTTTTTTTTTTTGGAGTTTCTATTCCTCCAAACTATCTGGCTCACGTTGTACTTGTGGTTCTTTTCTGGTCTATTTCCTCTCAATAGTGTGTGTGACAGGATAGAAATGAGAGAGTAGAAATGTGAGGAAGATGATGAAGCTGCAGTGAGTGATTAAAGTTAGGATAAAGCTTGTTCCATATCAGCCTCTCCAAACTAAATTCATCTTTATAAAAGGTTTAGTTCCATGTACCTGTATCATGTGAGAGACAGCCAGCACTCTTAATAGAGTTTTCTACAATAATGTATTGATAAATAATGGTGCTACTGTTGCAATCAGTTCAGCCTGGCCTGTGGTGGTCACTGATATTCATGTTAAATCTGTTTTGGGGGAAACAGTTTGCGAATTCACTTATCAGAATAATAAAAAACAGCTGCTGCTAAAAAGATCACATGACTTGATAATGTGGTTCATTCATGTGTTTCACACACATAATAAACATAAATATGTGTGTGTTGGGTTTATTCTAACAGGCAGACATGTAAATACAATAATCACCAACATTGGTTGACTTTTAAGTGTCTTTAAAAAAAAAATCAATTCATATATATTTAAATATTTTTATGTAATTTTATAAAAAGAAACTTGTCTGCAATCTCATGTTTACACACCAGAGGGAGTTGCATCTCTTACGTGAGGCCCACGCATTGCTCTCCTGTTTCAACTTGACTTAGATGTTATCCCAAAATGCTGCATGTGAGATATAGGCAGAGGACAGATAGGAGAGAAACATCTCCTGTGACTGCTAAAAGGGAACACGATGAAAGTGAAACGGTTAGATGAGCTGCGTGTGACACTTTGACCCTGGACATCGATTTCTTCTCACTGTTCTTTAGAGTTTTTGCATGCTTGTTGGGCCATATGTTTTTACTGCCATTTTCTGACAAATACGTGCACATGTGCACACAAAGCCACACTTTCTCCACCACATACACACAGACTTGGACTCACACAAGCTTGTGGTCACATGATAAGGCAAACTGCACACAGAAGGGTGATAATCTTACTCCTCGGGCTGTGTCTTTGAGGTCACGGCGGGACACGGACCGTCAGGGGGCAGATGCTGCAAGTACACACATCACTTTCATCTGCTCTGTGAAATATGTGTGTCCAATGTGATAATGACACAGAGACACACTCTGCACACACTTAAAACGATACAGGAAGAGAGAAAATGTATCATGCAACTGTCTGTCTCTTTTGAGTGTCCACGGCATCTAATCACTGTTCCCTGGAGATTCGCCTACTGTGTTATTTAAAATGTGATTCTTTCCTGCCAGTGTGATTACAATGTGATTACCTGCTACTTTAGTTATTCTGAGTTGCTCAACTTCAAATCACAGATGAAGTATTTTAAATTCTTCTCAACTTTCTGTTACTTGTGCACATCAGAAAGAGCACTTCTCATTTACAAAGGTTTCAGAATGTTAACCCTTTATTTACCACAGGCCTGCCAGTGGGCCTATTTTACAGGCATTCTTGACCATGACCATAACTCAGTTAACGTTTGAGTTAGAGACAAAATTCAAATGGTTTCTGAAAAATCTCAATTATTTCCTTTTTCATTTTACAGCCAAAATTACAAATTAGGTCTTTAGCATGTATAAATCATAGTCAACAAAGGGTTAAGTTAAAAGAAAAAGCACAACTGCTTACAATTTGAACACTTATTGGTTATACATGTGTTTGATTTCTCAGTTGCAAGGTCACATCAAAATCTGCTGAATCCTATGCAGCATTGTGTTCGTATTCTCTTTTTTGAAACATGAGCATTTGTGAGTGAGTTACAACCTTTTGCAGGTTAACTGTAGTGTTTTGCTGCATGTATTTCTGGGCAGATTTGGGAGAGCTTCAAGGCTGCAAAATGTAAAACGTTTGGAGAAATATACCAAAACCCACTGAGCAAAATTGTGGAGAGAGTGATGACCTCAAAATCTGTTCCTTTTTGTTAGAGATGTTCCACTGTCAATCTGTTCTTTTAAAGGTAAAACTGGTAAACTAATAATGTTTGACCCCCCCCCCCCTTCTGATTATGGAAATCTCTGATATCTAGTTGGACGTATAAGGAAGAGGAGGGTGGGAGTGTGTGTGTGTGTGTGCTGTGTAGGGATTAGAGAACAAAAGGATCCTTCTCTGTCATCAAAGAGGATCTGCTCTCGACTCATCCCCTGCTCTGTAGCGACAGCTTTTTATTTTTCGGGAGTGGGAGTGATGGCTGGAGGGAGGGTGAGAGATGGTGGGAGAGTTTGATGGCAGGGGATGCAGATTTCAAAGTAATCTTTAACTTTAAGCCCCACAGTCCCCATGAAATGAAGCCCTCTGCCCCAGACACACTGTTGCCTATGGCTCCCAGTGGAAGCCTGCTATCCCTCTTTTTTTTTTTTCCTCCTCAGGCTTTTGTCATGGTGGCACTTAAGTGGCATTACTCACTGACCGGATGACCAAATGAAGGAGTTCCTTTGAGAGACCTGAAAGAGATGGATTTTAACTCCAGAGACCAGTGTCGCCTCTTAAAACAACACTAAGTGGATATAAATGCCTACTGTGTTACTGGGATTCAGCAAATACCACAAACCAAATGGAGTCATCTCCTTGATCAGGATGGATTTAATAACCCAAACCCAGTGCACTGAAAGTGCTGCTGTTCTTATGATGATGAGACACAGCAAATACATGCAACAAATCCACAAAAATCCAATAAAACACTTGCTGTAAAAGCCATCTAAGCATGATTTTAATGATTTGATAAAGATAACTGAACCCCCATCAGGTTATTTAAGACAGCCTACACTTCCATTGTGTCATCACTTCAAAAAACTACTTATTTAGGCCCCCAACCCCAAAGTTATTTTTCTCATCTTGTTAAGGCCCATGTCCCCTCAGGGTGACTGACCTGGGATCCCCTGCTGCTGCCCCGGCCCACCGTGGGGAGTCAGTGTAATCACACAGAGGTAGTTTTAAGGTAAACGGGCACAGAAGATAGGAATAATTCTGTCATGTCCCATTAGCTTTACTCATACAGCTGTTTCAATGCACCTTGGGACGCTAAGCTAAAGCCTGCTTTTGAAGTTATTATTAATGGCTCTGTTTAGGTAAAGTGTCCCAGTAAAGCATGACAGTGTGGCAATGAGTCTGCACAAGTTCAAACATAGTTTGTGCACCGTTTACTGATGTTATAACAATTATCCACAAACATACCTTTTACTAAAGTGCCATACGGGATTTATAATCACTCTGAAAAAATAAAACGATAACCATTTCCCTTTGAATAGTTCTCAACAGGCTGGGTTTCGTTGGTGTATCCGGGTGATCACGTGATATTGAGATAAACTGAGTCGCTTGCCTCGGTTTCAGGCTGATAAAGCATGCAGGCTAACCAAGTCAGGATGAGCGAGAACAGGGCGAGAATGCTGGCAACAGACAAGCAGACAGGGACGAGCGACCTGATGTGGCTGAGGTTATGCACAAAGACGAGGCCCAGAAACAGGAGCAGCAGCGTGGAGAGGAAGGAGAAGATGGCGCACACGCAACTGGTCTTGAATGCAACGTGTTTGCACGCCTCCCATCTGCTGTGGCCGGTCTCCGTGGAGGTAGCAGGAGAGGCGGGCGGACCCGGCAGCCTTTCCGCGTTTAATGAGTCCTCGGGCTCCCGCCTTTTGTGCGAGAGCTCCTCGGCGAGAGCTGTGTTGTCGGGGAGGTTGCGAACCCGACGTTCCGGTAAAGGAGTTCGGTGGCGACACACGGGACAAACGATTCTCCAGCCCCGACCCTCCCGGAAGTGCAACGTTTCGAGGCATTCCAGGCAGAAGGTGTGGGAGCAGCTCAGCAGTTTGGGACTGTGGCGGTCCAAATCGAAGTAGTTGTAGCATATTTTGCACTCGCTTTCCTCCCCATGGACGCCTCCTGCACTGAGCGCCTCCGCCATGTTCTCCATTATTGGACCGCATTAACTGCTTTATTTGACAACACTGTCAGTACACCGAGTCTCACATTTCACCATCACACATAAGAGGATCTCCTGAAGTGGAGGACTGCAGGAAGGCAGTGTGAAGTGGAATAAATAATATTTCTGGTTGTGTTGAAATCGCGTTCCTTTCTGAGCATCGCCGTGATCTCAACACCGGAACTAACTGTTAAGCGAAAATATATATCTAATAATAATAATAATACTAATAAATCGATAGACATGGTCAAATTGATTTCTCCATTGGTCTCTGTCACCTGGCAGATTTGTCTCAAGCGTGAATCACGTGTATAAGTTGGATCTAACAGGCCTATTTAACCGTATAATTAGAATTTAGTGCCCGCGGTGTCAGTAAAGGGCACCATGTGTTGATTCCTCTACACTTCAGCACCACAGGCAGTGGACAGCGCCAAGCAGGATGATCAGCGGTAACACCTTCAGCCCGGCGCTGATCCGCTGTTGTGCAAGTTTTAGCTCAGAGAGCACCACATGGGTTAAATACCAGCAGCCGGTTTAGAGATTCGTGAATGTTCTTTTTTATGATCATGTTTGATATTAATAACCATTTCCAGGAGACTCTCATGGAAATGGTTCTTTTTATTGCAAGCATAATACTCATATTCCAGTTTTAAACTTTTGTCCACCCTAGTAATACAAGGAGTATCTGCTCAACTTACATACATTTACACCCTATTTGGTTTGTGTGGAGAAATATTATCATCATTATTTTATTTAATGAGAAATTATGACATTATTTAATTTAAATAAAGTCAGACCACTGGTATAATGCACAAATGTGTTATATCTGTCCTTAAAAGTTTTACATCCCCATCCATAGTATGGATCTCTGAATATGGATTTAAAGTATACTTGAAACGTTTCAGAGTCAGTAGAGTCATCTTAAAGGAATTCCCTGCCAACATAGATGAAGAAGATTTCATGCCCTTTCCACACAGAAACTATGTGTTACATGTTAGGACAAGCTTCTGTCTTCAGGCTGTATCTTTACACATGATAGCACACACACACTGGCCTGCAGAATGTGTCGACGTACAATGGGCCCTCTTGTGGCGGAATTTATGCTTGCATGTTTAGTGAAAGCAGTGTTAATCTATATAAATGAACAACTTTACATGTAGTTAAAACGTTTTAACAGCGCGGTAATTCCAGCCATTAATGAGGACAGAGTTATGTTGGTTAGAATACACTTTAAATTGCTAGCATATCAGTGCTCCTTTATAAATCAGGTTAGTGAGACAAAAAGATATCAATTTATATATAGGGAAAATAGTGAAAAACTTCATTCTAATCATGGATTTAATGACGATTGGTGTTTCGCTTTAGTTCCTGTATGATTCAGAAGTAAAGTGATTCATCAGTAAAATATATAAATGAAGAAGAAATGTGTCAACACATAATGAGATGAATTTCTGACAATAGAAATGTTGTCAGCGCCAAGATTTTTAAACAAAAACATGCAAAATGCATATAATTGAACTCTTTCAAGCTCTGTAGTCCTCTGTACTGGGACTGCTCTGTATCTGCTTTTAATAAATCAGTAAAGGGGATGTGAAATACTAGGACTAAAATTGATTTAGCATTGTTCTCTTTTTCTCTTGCATCACACAGTTACACCTAAGAACGTAACACTGTAACTCATCACAGACTCATTCATTTAAGGCTGTTATCACACTCCGGTTCTCTGGATTATGGTTGTTATTGGTCTTAAGCAGAAACATCAGTTGCTGTTTTTTTTAAAGCTCAATCTGGCCCTGCGATGGAGAAAATGACATACCAAAATACTTCTTGCAAATCATATTAATTATGGCAAAAGTCACCCGAGTGTTTCTTATCCAGAGAGACCAAGGTTGTTTGGCCTTCTAGTCGACTGAATTCATCCTGCATGTATTTTCAGGGAAATTAAGAAAAAGCCCTAGGGCTTGATGGTGTCTTGGGTTACTGCTTCAGAATAAGTTTGACATATTTATTCTTTTTCCCTGTACATTAGAAAATAAAACTGAACTCAGAATATGTAATCCTTGAAGATGTGCAAAAATGAGCACATTATGGATAGGATTCGCTTGTGTTATATATTTTGTGATTTTAAAACAAAAGCCTATTGAATGATGATTTCCACATCACACGTGTAAAACTAGTCATTTCTAATCATTAAGAGAATCTATATTGCACTGAATTTGCTTTGGATGTAAAACTTTCTTTGGCGAAGCAATAATTCTGCTCCTGTGTATTGTCATAACACCAGATATCACACACACACACACACACACACACACACACACACACACACACACACACACACACACACACACACACACACACACACACACACACATTGAAGTAAGAGCACAGTGTATTGCAGGTTAAATAATAATCTTACTGAAGGTGACAAATGATGGTTCATCATCTCAGTGTTTGGGTCTGTAGTTACTCAACTATTAAAGCAACCCCGCATGCCCCGAGGTTGTATGGTTAACAAATGCTTTGCTTCTCTTTTTGTTTGTTCTCCCTCACCTAAGCTCACCTTATAGGTCTTTGTTATGATAACTGCACTCAGCGTAAGTTCCCACTGAAGTCTGGAGAGCCACACATATTTGATAAGATCAAACACACTAGAAAAACAGTGCAGTCTTTTGGTTGTGCCTTGTAACAGTAACATCCCAAAGGCTGTTAATCAGAGAATGGATTTCCTCATTCTAACGCTGCTTAGATGTTTATCTAATAGATAAATTGGGTATTCTCCTAATCTGTTTCTCACTTTTCAGACTATGTCCGCTCATGTAAAGCTCTTTTAAATTGTCACCATTGAATGCTTGGAGCTTAAAAAAAGACAGGATAAATAAATAAATCAGTTACGATTGATATTGTCCTTAACGGAAAACACACACACACACACACACACACACACACACACACACACACACACACACACACACACACACACACACACACACACACACACACACAATCTCAGCTTAATTTAGAGTTGTGGTCGTCATAACAAGTGAGTAAGTAAACTACAATTCTGTGTTTAAAATAGTAGGAAACCAAAAACACCCCAAAAGAGTTGAAATAATGATAAACCCTTGCGGGCGTCTGCTTTACAGACATGTATTATTACACTTAATTAAAAAAATTCCCACTCACAGCAGAGGCATGATTCTCTGAGGCCTAATAAAGGTTAAACACATGCTGTTTTACAGCTGGCTGTTGTTTTAACACACTGAAATTATGATAGAAAGTCAATGGATAATCCAAATTAGGGTAATCAAGGTTATCAATCACTGTGCTTGTCAGGGTAAGCAGTTACATTTACAATATATATATTTTTCAAACTAAGGAACGGATTTTTTTTTAAAATGATTTAACCTTGTTAGCTCAGCAGTTGAGTCCCTATAGCTCATGGACAGATTATCAGTTATGATTTAATTTCCTCCAGATGTCCTCCTATATTTGAACTGATATTGTGTTAATCTCGACTATTATGCTGTAAGTGGCTTTGCAAAGAAAGGAGATTTTTTCAGTGCTGTGGTTCAGCAGAGAGCCTTATTGGCCAAGAACAAAACTGCCAATAGGTTATTAGGCAGCTATACTAACTTTATCTTTAGTGGAGACATAGAAGGTTATTGAGTTTCATTAATGTGTATGATTCCAAAATATAGCCTCAAAAGACTCTGGCTGTGTATCTGCCAAGTAAATGCTACATGTTATTTAGTTTTGGGTTCATTTTGTTCTATATTTTTGATGCATTAGGTTCACCGCTGCTGCCACCACCACAGCGCATTTCTGACTCAGCTTACCCCTCTAATTGATTTGACATGGTAGATCCAATATCCTTTTCATGATAGTCGAACTTTAGTATAATAACTTTCTATCTCCCCCATTCTGCTTTTATGGACGTATAATGTTTCCACATGTTCTGTGTCCATTGGATTTTTTTTTTTTAACACAGGGTCTTATAGAGTGACTAAAGATATGTTGAGCCACATGCTGTGGGAGTGAAAGGACCAGAAAGATTGCACCAAGTTGGGATGTAAGTGAAATAACGATACAACAATCTCTGTGCCCCCATTCATTGTTTCTCCATTTAACAGTCAATAAATAAATAAATAAGTTTATTATTAAATTAAATTAGTTTCATTTAGTTGAGATTTTCACAGTGCTCCTCAGGATCATCATCATGTTTAGGTAAATATTCACAAATATAACGGTGATCACTGCATTGGACAGAAAATGTAAGTTATGATGTTGCCTAATATTGTTTTGACCAATCAGTCATTCAATTCAGCAGACTGAGGTGTCCCATAAGCTCAGTCACCCAATGTGTAAACGTATTCCTGGGGGGAACAGAATAATAAAAAATAAAATAAAATCGCCATTTATTGTAATTATTTTAAAAACAACAACAACAACAACTCAAGCTTTAGAAAAATCAAGTGATCCAACATGTGGCTCAGGGTGTCCCTAATGGAGCATTTGCACGGATGTGTTACACTGCTCCGCGCTGCATTCATTGTTAAATTAGTGCAACGATTACATGACAACTTATTACTTATTAGAGCTTATTACGGTGTGTGTGAAGAAACTCCTAGAAAAAGATAAAAAAAAAAAAAAGTAGACCCCCCCCCTTCTATAATAACAACAACACCAAGAAAATGTCCATAAAAATATCTATATGTATTAAAAAAATGTGTTTTTTGTTGAAATAAGGTTATGATTAACTGTGTTAATATACTGTGGGCTGATTTGATTTTAAAGTACTCATTGCGAACTCTCAAGGTAGCAGAAAACTTAGATGACTTCAAAAAAAAAATCGTCAGATTTGTAAAATCTAACCGCAGTCGAGCTGCTTCTGTAGGCTAATCGGCTCGCGCTGTTCATTTGAGGCCCAGCAGTGGCATCATCATCTCAGCAGAGCCAGGTAAAAACTATTAATCGAACAGATCTGGTGAATTTGTTTTGTTAAGAGTTGCTTTCGCTGTGAGAAGTTTCACGCACAGAAGCCTGTGACGTGACAAGCTGACCTCGTGAGGTCGGTCCAAAGACAAGAGAGGGCCCAACGTCCAATCACACAGCTCCCCCTGGCCCTGAACGTCCGGATCTTTGACCAATCAGCATGCGCGCGGTAGAGTCAGAGGGGACAGCGAGCACAGATAAAATGTTTAACTTCAATCCATCCTCGCACAGCATCTTCATAGTCCCCGCAGGACTGCCAGGGCAACCAGCACTTTGATTTAAACTCACCCCTCAGCCCACATCGATCACCGGAAAGCAACCAGTAACTCTTATGAGGAATTCGGTGCGCTGCGGTCGAGGCAACCTGTTACTCAACGAATAGGAGACGGCCGGCGACTGCAAAGAGGGCGTCTAAACTAACAAAAGAAGGAGCGTCTTGTTGGATTAAAATCTACCAAGGTAGCTACATTAAACGTGTGAAGCGACCTGACAGAAAGTCAGGAAACATGACAGCACTTGCAGGAGGTTTACCGAGGATGATGAGACCGACTCCCCATCAGAACTACCCGCGAGGAGGATACTCTCTAGAAGGTAAGAAACCACATCCAGCTGCTACTGCTCGCACATCTAAAACTAAACTTCAACTTAAAGCAAAAAAACTTGAGCAAAGGTGGAAAACGTGACTGCGGAACATCTTTAAAACTGTAAAAAACCAAAACAAACTAATAAACAAAACAAAAACCAAAAACTTGACTTTAAATGTCTGTTACTGGAGAGAAAGTCTGACTGCGCTATATGGTGATTGGTTTTGAATTTGTAATATTTCATGTCTATTTTATGCCTACTATTTAAGCGTAAGTGCAGTTTTTGTGTCTAAATGTAACCTTTAAAAAACGATGTGTTTAATAACACAATTGTCCAGCTGGCCAATATATATTTTATATATGCTTTTACACATTTCACTGCTCTTATTCCAACATAGCCTGTCACATGAGAGTTGTGAGGAGTTGTTGTTTATTTATTTATTTTATACATATACAGTTTCCAAAGTGTTTTGCTGAAAAGATAAGAGGCAAGTTGTCTAGTTTTCAGGTGTTTCACAAACTAAACCCCTTGTTGTCTATAGTCTCGACTCCGTTAGGACAGGGTCGGGTCAACCAGCTCGGTGGTGTCTTCATAAACGGCAGACCTCTTCCCAACCACATTCGACATAAAATAGTGGAGATGGCCCATCACGGTATCCGGCCGTGCGTCATCTCCCGTCAGCTGCGGGTGTCCCACGGCTGCGTCTCCAAAATTCTCTGCCGGTACCAGGAGACGGGTTCTATCAGGCCGGGGGCCATCGGAGGCAGCAAGCCGAAGGTGAGAGACGGGACGGCTAATGTTGTGTCTGATTATTATTCAAGAGCCAGTGTCCACAGGTTATTTCAGCAAAGCTTTTCAGAACACGTTCAGACAACACATTCCCGTCAAAATAAAAATCTTCACTGTTGTTAAACTCACAGATTTAATAATCTGGAAATTTGCAATCGTTATTAAAAAACTCAACAGCTGATATTAAAACCCCCCAACCTTTTCTTTTTTAGACATTCAGCCAAAATAAAACGTGTCTAGAAATATATTTTTTGTAATATGTAGATATGAAAATACAAATCTCCTGTATTTAAGTAAAAGGCATTTTAAGTTGTGTTGCATCCCAAGCATTAAAGTCGGCATATATATATATATATATATATATATATATATATATATATATGTATGTATATATATATATATATATATATATATATATATATATATATATATATATATATATATATATATATATATATATATATTAAACCCCTTATTTAAAATATGATTTCTCCCTTTTCCCACCGAAGCAAACCGCTTCTCCAGAGGTTGACAAGAAAATCGAAGAGTATAAGAGAGAAAACCCGGGAATGTTCAGCTGGGAAATTAGGGACAAACTACTGAAAGATGGAATCTGCGACAGAAACAACGTCCCCTCAGGTACAGACAATTATAAAATATTGTAACGATAACCGGAAGGAACGATGTGGAAAAATAATTTCATCTTCCCCGCTTAAAAGTGGTGGGATCATTTTAATCAACAAAAACGAGCGCAAAATTTGTTGGTGTAAGGGATTATGAACATTTTTTGTTAATTATTTGATAATGAAGTATTTTTTTAAAGAATGATTTTACTTTTTTCTTTATTTCTGTAACTTATCCGAACTTTTCCGTCTGACTCAGTGAGCGCCATCAGCCGCGTCATGCGCTCCAAATTCGGCGGAGCTGGTGAGGATGAGGAGGAGGATGAAGAAGTCGTGAAGAGGGCGATGGAGGAAAACGAGCCACGGACGAAACACAGCATCGATGGCATTCTGGGAGACCGATGTAAGTTCTTCATTTATGATTTCAATGCGCTGTGTGCTCATGTTACTGTCCAGGAGAATGTTGAAAAAGAAAAAAAAAATTAAGAAACGAATTTGAGTAGAAAAGTAAGATCTGGTTGTTTATGGCTTTTAAATGTTTAATTGTGTGTGGTCGGTTTTGTTGTCTGTAGCTTATGAGCAAGGCTTTTCAGGCTGGTGAAATCCGCTTGTGCTTTGCCGTTTGTTTGTATCAGAAAGAAAATGAATAATAATTTCGATATTACTTTCTGGAAATGTTTGAATTTTTAAAATCTCAGGTGCTCACGCATGCGCCTACACTTGTGAGAGTTAAACAAATAGTTTTTTCAAAATCAAACATTTGTGTAACTCCCAGGCCTGATAATTTTTTTTCTTTTTTTAAACACTTAATCGGACACTGCGAATGAACTTCTGAGCACAAAGCATCGCGAGTCCATTTAGAGTCACACCTCGGTATGACGCACAAAAAAGCCAAACTCGAGTGAGCGGCTCAGTGGTGTACAATAAAATGCCAGGCTCTTTCAAAATAGGGAAAGAAAGGGAGGAGGAGAAAAAAAAGCTGCGCTGACAAAAGGCCGGGAGAAGACATTATGAACCCGCAATGAGCGATGAATTATTCAGGGACACCAACAGGCCCAGTGCGACCTGGTTTATAGACTCCTCCAAAAAAGTGCCAGTTTGGAGGATTTCGTCAGTGTTTACAGAACAAATCACATCAAAGGGGGGAAAAAAGGAAGAAACCAGAATCAGACAATCACCTGTTGATTTTCGACCTGTTGAGGACTGAAATGAAACTGTTGCTATTGGAGACGTGATTGAATTTATAGTTGCTACACGAAGAGCAATTATGCTGCTGTTTTAGCCTAAATAATGCAGATTTTCCTAATATATTTCTGTTGAAATGCGAACTCTTGTTCTTTTTTACCAGACGGGAATTCTTCTAAGAGGGGAAAATAAAATTAACATTGAGTTAACGCATTCCGCAGCTCACAAAAGCCTCGCGGTTTTGTGAAATGTGGAGATGTGTTAAATTCACGCCAGTCAAATCGAACGGTTCCGTTACTGTTGCGCACGGAGCTTTTATCGCCGCTTTTTGTCTTTGCGCAGCGAGCATGACGCCTTCAGCGAGCGAGCGCAGGGAAACTTCACTCTTCACTAGATTAAACCCGAACCCTTTTATTTCTCTCCACTTTCATCCCAGAAAAAGTCCGCCCCTTTCCTTTCCGCCTAGGGCGCATACATTTAATGGAGTGACTGTGGGCACTTCCCTCCACCAGACGAGGACCATCCACAGTATTGATCAGGCCAGCTTGCTTGTTAAACTTCTTCAACTCATTTGTAAGGGGGGGGGGGGGGGGGGATACAAAATAAAAATCCGATTAGATTCTGATCGTAGATGGATACACCAGCAAATTATGATTTCATACGCATAATTTCTTCTTGACCCTGATTTGCTTCATCGCCCCAAGCCGAAGAGCTAGTTGTTTAGTTAAACTAAACTTTGAACAGTCTGTTAGAAAGGACACAGAAAAAAAACGTGCAACAGGTAATAGAGAGACAAATATGTTTAAAATGTAATTTGAATGATTTTTAGGAATTGTTTTAATTGTCAGAACAAAATAAACAAATAAATAGAACTTTCTCCTTTATTTCTCTCTCCACCAAATAGGTGACATCCTACACGCAATCATCTTTAAAGCACATTTCTCTATTGAGAAAAGTACAATTTCATTCTTGTCTCTTTGTGGAAGTAGTTGAGTTTTTCTTCTTTCCCCCCTCTTTTATGAGACTTCATTAGAATGTGAAAAGGGTGGTTTGGGGACTGAGAGTGTCTTCTGGCCAAATATTGATTAAGTAGGTGTTTGTAGAGGCTATTGTTGTGGTAGAGAGAAGCCTGTTGCTCTCTGCCCCTTTCTCTTCTACCACTATTGTTGGCTTTCCTTAAGTGCTAAGATCAAAGCTGACTCATTTAGATTTATTTGTCTGGGAAAAAAAAGGACTGCTAAGGTTTGTGGGTTAAAGTATATCAGGAAGGCCAATGGCATTGGTGAGTGGCTGGAACACTGTGGGAAAGGGTTTCCATTTGCTGCATAAGTGAAAGTAGGCTTGACAAAGTTTAAACAGTGCGTACGGTTGAGCAAGTTGGTTTACAATTTATATATACGTATATATATTTGTTAATAAAGCAGTCAAGCAACTCATTGTATCTTGGGTGTGTGATATTTACAGGAACACTGAATTGTGCAACGCTGTTCTTGTTCTTGGGATGTGTTAATTGATAGCATCCTTTCCTCCATACTCTCAGCACTTTAGCCTTTAGCGACATACAATTAATTAAAGTAACCAAAGTCATCGAAGCTAGAGCAGCAAGTCTTGCAGGATCCATTTATGGCAGTGGGATGAAAGGCAGAAAGAAGAAGAAGAAGGAGGAGGTGGGGGGGAAAGAAAGCTCAGAAATACAAACAGTCAAAGGGATAACTTTTCTTTAAAAAGGGAGTCCCGTGGTGCCAAAATGAATGAGCTCAGTTCTTTCAAATCTGCCATGGTGAACGCAGTCAACATGTAATAATTGGTTTCATTGAGGTGCATTCCAACAATCTGCTGCCATTCTCCTGCCTCTATTGTCCAGAGGCAGGCAAATAGCCAGAGGGACAGGAGGAATCAAGTGCTGACAAAACATGAAAGATTTAGCTGCTTTTGTCAAAGGAGCTGAGTAGGACTTTGTTTGTGTAAATAAACTGGGTTACTGGCTCCCTGTGATTTTGGCATGGCTTTTGAATGAGGGGGAAATTTGGAGAGCGAGGAGAGCAGAAAGTCTGCAACTGCGTTCAGGCCTGTGCCGTATTTTAAAGCGGTCAGAAATGCGTATGTAATATAGGTTGGTCTGAACCGCCAACAAAGGAGAAGCTATTGCAATAACAAACTTCCGCACGTAGCCGGCTACATACAGGCTCTTTAATCCAATTTTCAAGTTTCATAACTTAGGCTCTCATGAGGCATCTAAGTATATAAACAGATAACATTTCAGGCACACACAGGGAGCAGAGGCATCCAGGCAACATAGCAATAACCCTTAACTGTAAACAGAGAGAGAGATTTTGTAGAACATGCGACTGGAGGTTTGGAGGAGACAGGAGACAGAAGGCCTCAGTGCAACCAGAGGAATGTCTGCTATAGCCACATTTCCATTTTCCTCTCAGGGCTGGATAATGGAAAAATTTATATGTGGGGCTCACTCTGTGTTTTCCTGTGTTGAGAGTGCTTATGATGCTTATTTATCCTGTTAGACTGCTGGGAAAACAGCCCAAAATTCATAGATGGATGGGTGGATAGATACTTCTTTGCCCTTCTACTCTACTTAAAATACTCAGCACTTTCACATTTTGCTAGTCGGCACCACTCTCAACGCTCTCTCCTGCTCCAAAAAAGAATGGAAAAAATCCACACTGGCTGATCTGCAACTGAATGCAGACTCTATGCTTCATTAAAGCCTCTTTCTCTGTTGGCACCCACATTGTGATCCTCCAATATTAATTCAAAGGACAATTAATGAATGCGGGCCAACTTTGAAGTAATGGGCTGGGGTCCTGCCCTGAGCCGGCCCCTCGGCGCTGATGTACTCTCTGCATTCTCCCCACTAACCCCAAAGACACTGTGAAGTTACTGAAAAAGAAGCAATGAGCAATAGAAGGTCAAGGAGAGGAGCCCCAGTAGAAAAAGAGCTCTCTATTTTCTTGGAAGTATTAGCCAAGCAAAAGTCTGTGATGGGGAGGATAAAGGAGCGAGGAGAGAAAAGGGTCGGGAGCGAGGGGACTCTCCAAAGAAGAGCCACAATGGGATAGTTAATTGAGTAAAGCCAGACAGCGTTGTCAATCACTTAACTTTGTTTAGCCTCAGGTTTTGTGAAGCAGTTTCATCCAGCACATTGCACATTACGGACGTGCCAACACAACTCTGTTGCTGTTTTGATTTATTTCTTTTGCTCACTCTGAACAAGGAAGGCAACAATTTTTTTTTAAGTAAAGAAATGTGTGTTCTAGTTTCCAGCTTATTTCCTACCATTTAAGTAAAAATAAATAAATAAATCAGATATTTGTAGGGTCTGAAAAATTAAAGCGTGGAATGTGTTGATGGTTTTTCTCTCTGAGTATCTGTGCAGTTTTGTTGCAGGGTCAGTGACGAGGCTGACTTCGCTGCGGTGCTGTGTGTGTGTGAAAAGGTCAGGGGCTAACCTGGGGTCACTTCACTGTTAAAACTATCAGGACCCAGGAAAGGAGGTTATGATAATGTTTGGGGAAAGCTGTCAACGGACAGACCAGTATCAGGATGTTACACCGAAGGATCCATGACGCACAAATAACCTTCTTTTTGTAACACGTACATCTTTCCTGCATCCAAGAACCATATTCCGGCTGTCCTGCGTCAGGTAATTGGTTCGGGTGTCTGTTTTGCCTAACAGGGCAGAGCTGATGGGGAGCTCTGCTGGTTGGTCTCTGTGTGACTGGAACGTGCGGCAGACTGGCCTGTTGCTGCAGCCCTGCGTGGGTTCTTTGCAGTTGCTTTGTCCGTGCCCCGAGGGTGGAAATGCCACCGTGAAACTGTCACCTAACTGCACTGCGGTGGAACTAAATAATAACCACCGCACACTGGGCACACATAATAGCCACGCAGGGCCATTTGTGCTTTTTTGTCACCCTCACCGATATTAGACAGAGATACATCTTTCAACTTCATATTGCCGGCTATTTCTTTGTCCGTTAAGTGCTAACCTCCTCCGCTTATTCGCTCCATTTTTTTTCTATGTCCATCACATCATCATCTCTCACTTTTTCTCTCTCCCCCCCCCCCCCCCCCCCCCTTTTTTTTTTTTCCCAGGCAGCTGCGGGTTCCTGGGGGCTCTTTAGCAAGTCAAGTGAGCAGCCCACTCACTCCCATTTCCCCCTTAACTGTTAACCCCAGCTGAGCCCATAAGCTGTCAGTTAACCATTCTTTCCCTCAGTGCATCTGCTCGCTCTGGCTCTATGTGGCATGCCACTATTTTATTCAGTGGCCCACTCGCACTGTGCTCTGTGGCCTGAAAGGGCCACATCTACTTCCTTGGGCAAATAGCTAGTTCATTTGTCTCTTCTGCCCTTTGTTTTGTGTTGCGAACACATGTCACCAGCTCAATTACCTTCTCTATTAACAGCCCCTGGAGGAAGGGCTAAGCCAGCCCCTATCAAGATGAGACTATAAACTGCCACATATGTTCTGCTTCGCTTTCTCTTTCCTCTGTGTTTCCTCATCCCCTCGTTTCCCTCTTCATTTGAGACTTTCTCGTCTTTTTTGATTTCTTACTTTATTCCTTCCTTCAGTATGTACTTTGAGTCTGTCTCACACTTCTCTCTCCACCTCTTTGGTTTGTTTCTCGTTTCAAAGTGCATGTGTGTAAATTTATATGCACGTATGAGCGCAGTGTCTCTTCATATTAACATCTCTTGAAAGGGTAAGTGGCGGGGGGTGAATGCTTGGCAAGGCAAGCCCTGGCCGAGGTAGTTTCTGCAATACACAAGAGCAGCCTTTATTCCTAACAGTCGAAACCCTCTCTTGGTTTTTTTTGGCTTGTTTGAGGCACTCCTGCTGCAGGTGAAGCTAATGGAACTGGACATTCCCCAAGTTCACATCTGTGACCCTCTGGAGTTTATCTTCCCTGCCTGTCAGTCTCCTCTCTCGATCAATATGTGGTTGGGTTTATCTTGCATGGTGGGTCTGCAGCACTGTCCTTGCCCTTTGCATTTTATCTGCCTGCACGCTCGTCTGTGAATACACTTGTTTTTTTTTTTTTAATTTTTAGTCTTGAATTTCTGATCAGGGAAAGGAACCTGTTGAATTCACTTGTTGAGCTCCCTAAACTATGATAAACACCGTCATATCTGTTCTGCTATCTGAACTAGCTTCTTATTAGTTTATTATACTACATCTTGCTCTCTTTTGAAACAACTGTTTCGCGGATTATTCTTCAGCAACCTCAATTTCCGCTTGTGGGATAATAATCTATCTTTCTGTTAGGACGCCCGTCAGAGCCAGAGCCAAACTGTGAGGAGCGATGGAGTATTTTCAGCTCCCCGGTGCTTTAGCTCCAGCGTAAAATTTGATTTGGGTGTTTAAGTAAGGAGGTCGAGGCCTTCCTTTGTGTGGTTAGTATCCTCTTCTGTCATTTTGTTGCAGGGAATGTGTGGGAACGAGCCTGCTTCTGCATCAGCATGCCTTAAAAACTGATGTCAGTGCAGGAAAGTGTTTAAAAAAAAAAAAAAAAGTCAAAGATGCAGATACAATGATGGGAGAGCAGTAGACAAGAGCAGTGAAGTAAATTGATGAGATTTAAGGGACAGGTCCTAAAGAATAACCAGCACCCCAATTTGCCTTAGCTTGGCACCCAGCACGCCTTCCCCATCATCTTCTTCAGGTGCCTTCAGCCTCCCATCTCCTCACCATGTCAACCCTTCAACTCCCCATCCCCCAACTTTGTGCCCCTCAGGCCATGGAGGGAGGGGATGAAGGGGTGCTCCCCTGCTGTGCCCCTCCACAGCCCTCAGTAGCCCTTCTCCAGACTCCTTTGTGCCCCCCCCCCCCTTTCTCCCTCCCACTCTTCATTCCCCCACTCAGCCCCTGGCTCTACAGCCCCCATCTCACCCTTCAGCCCCCCTCCACTCCCCTGCTGGGCAGGTGACAGGCCCCTGAATGCGGGCCCGGGCGTCCCTGATGGCTCCTACAGATGGAGCGTGGTAATCGGTCCAATAGAGCCCTGCCACAGGCTTTTCCCTGCAAAGATACAAAGGCCTGGCCACATAAACCCCCCCCCCCCCCCCCCCCACACACACACACACACACACACACAAAAAGAAAGACAGTGAGAGAGGAAGAGAGAAAAAGAGAGAGAGCACGCTAGAGGATGACAAAAGCAACACTGTCATTTACCATTAAGGACACTCTGTGACGGACTGTTTTCTTAGTAGTTACTAATAATAAAAACAGGGAGGGAAAGGAGAAGGAAAGACAGAAATAAAAGGTAAAAGGGTGCAGGCGAGGAGATCCACCCCCAACCTTGTAGTTAACATGATATACAATGCCAATGGGGAGCTTTCTCCTCTGAGGAGTTTTATGAGTTCGCCTTCCCTCCCTCAAGAATTTTTTGCGTTTCTTTGCCGTCATTCATTGTCTTTTTTTTTCTTTCCTTCTCTGTTCGCCCATTATTAAAATGGTAATGGCACTGGATATAGCTGTGCTCGCTTCCTCATCTTGAGATGTACTCTTCTCAAGTTGCTGATTTATAAAAAATGCATAGAGAAATACAAAATAAGTTTGCTTTTATAAGCAAAGTTTTACTTTAATCCGAAGTCTCTCTTTGTGTTTGTTGGACATGTATTTTACATATAAAATGTGCTTCAGTGCGTCTCAGGCCAAACTTTTACCTGGAAAAAAACAACACAAAAAACAGCCCATGCTCAGAGTTGCACTTTCCAAACCTATTGAAGCATCCAACCAATCGCTGATCGCCTATACACCTACGTGGCACCCTCAGTCCAAATGTAATAAAGAGCTCTTCTCAGCATCAGAATCTTGTGTGCTGGCGGTCCTTATCACAGCAGCATTCCCTCAGGCCAAATCCGTGTGTAATGCCTGGTCAGACACACACTGGCAACCAGCACAAACATTTCCTGCTTGGCTCCAGAGACTCCAGAGGCGAGGGGAGATCTCTGCCTCTAGCCTCCACCCCCTCCTTGTTGTCTGACTTGGCACTTTTTAATTAAAGCTTTAAATCTGAAGGGCAGAGGGAGAATGTCTGTCTGTCTGGGGGGAAATAGCCAAGCTTCGGTCTTCTGCTGAAGCCTTTCTGCTGCTTACACCTGTCCGTCTGGTTTTGAGCCACTTATTTCGTCTCCCTCGGCGTAGAGGTGTTTGCTGCATAGTTTGAGTGTCGAAAAGGTGCAGTGAACCCTCCTCATGAGCTTTAAGGGGTCCCTCTGGGGTGGATTTGGAAGTGGATTCCAACTCTGTCTTATTTCCATCTGTTTTTGACACATTGTCACAGTCTTCATTCACCGAGTGAAAACCCGTAGCTCAGGCGCAGCAGATGCATGTTTGTGAGTGTGCATATGAGTGAGAATGATGGGGGGGATTGCACACACGTAATGGTGGACAATGGAAGACTGTCACGCTATTTTGTGGAGCTTAATCATTATTTAATAGATGGGCAACCTCCCCCTCAAAATTCAGAAATGGTTGTCTATGGTCTAAAGCATTCAATGATTCCCTTCTTCTGCTGAATTAGGTCCCAATGGCTGTCTCCCAGTTACCCAGTTGCTCTCTCCTGCCCTCAACTGAACAAACAGATTAAGAAGCACCTGCAAAAGGCTGACTGCCTTTCACTATGGGACCCTATCGGCATAGGACACAGCATGGCTAAGACTGGAAGAGACACAGTGTCCCAGGGAATGGATACCCCAGAGAGATGTAGTCCTCTTTAATCCATGTTCAAGCAGCCTCTGGCTTTTGATCCCCTCAGGAACCACTGAGGAGTTTAAGGGAGCAGGAGGATACAATCTAAAGTGGCTCTGCACCATGTGTTGCACTCAGCACAATCTATTGTATCAGATCCTGCTATTGTACCCCAGCTTAGTATTTACTACAGTGTTTCATTCTGTGTCAGCCTGACTCCTCTGAATATCGAATTAACACAGAGTTTGTTTCCTGATCCCAGCCAGTCACTCAGACGAGGGCTCCGATGTGGACTCCGAGCCGGGTCTGCCTTTGAAGAGGAAGCAGCGTCGGAGTCGGACTACCTTCACGGCAGAACAGCTGGAGGAGCTGGAGAGGGCTTTCGAACGCACGCACTACCCTGACATCTATACGCGAGAGGAGCTGGCTCAGCGGGCCAAACTCACCGAGGCTCGAGTTCAGGTTAGACCCACGCACACAAAAGTTTTGGAGACCTGAATCTTGACAGTATAGCAGTGTGTCAGTCCGTCATGACCGTGTGTCACATGGGCATTAAATAGCCTTGAGATGTTGCCACGCATTCCTCACAGCTATTAGACACGTGTTCCTCTAAAAACCCTTGACCCTTTGCCCCTGCACATGCAGACAGACAAAATGCAGATTCACTACAGCCACCGTGTGTGAAAACAGTGTCCTATTTTTGGCAAACTCCTCTAAAAGGGCTATGTTAAGATCTTCAAATATCACAAAATAGACGCTTGTTTAAGACGGTTTCCTAATATAGGGTTTAACAACCGTAACAACCCTCCAGCCTTATCTGAACCCAGCGACCAGCCATGGCACACAAAGCAGTAATGTGTGTCATTTCACTTCACTTTACAAATGTTAAGATCTCTGTCAGTTCAGCTCCCTGTAATCACTCCGACTGGCCTCGCATGTGCACAGATACCTTCACTGGCCTGATGGCAAACCCTATTGGGTTAGGAGAAAAATAAACACTTGCCTATGTTACTCTCTCAGGTGTGGTTCAGTAACCGAAGAGCCCGGTGGAGGAAGCAAGCAGGGGCTAATCAACTGATGGCATTTAACCACCTCATCCCTGGTGGTTTCCCCCCATCAGCTATGCCAGGTTTGCAACCCTATCAACTGTCAGACAGCCCCTACCCTCAGACTTCTATAGCTCAAGGTGAGCATAGCTGAACAAATCTGAGCATACCTGAGTAATGATTTTGCAGATTTCTTCTTATCGCACATGTTTGTGTTTTTATAAGAATCATGGGATTTTAAATAAAATGTTTCATCTAAATTTATCCAGCAGCTTCTGAGCAGCCCAGCACAGTCCACCGACCGCAGCCTCTACCACCCACCTCTGTGCACCAGAGTGGGCTCAGCTCCTCAGCCAGTTCCCAGGATGGGAGCTCTGCATACTGCCTGTCTTCTGGTCGACACGGCTTCTCAGGATATTCAGAAAACTTTGTGGCCCCAGCAGGACACACCAACGCCGTCAACCCGACCATCAGCAACAGCCTCTCACCGCAGGTCAGTCTGCCAATCTGTTGTTAAAATACACAGCAATACATTTATTGCCAAGTTATTGTACTTCTGCATAAACAAACATTAATTAGACTGAAATACAAGCACACACCTATCCACACATAACAAAAAAAGAAGCAGTCCTTCGCTGCGGTTCGAGAAGTCCACCATATGTTGGAATAATGACACACGAGCACTCGCACTTCTGTGTGTGGCCTCGTAGACAGCTTTGCAGCGACACAGATGACACCTTGTTAGGCTAAAGAACTCGGTAGCTTTTCATTTTTGTTTATTCCGACGGGTAGCTTGATGAATTTAAAATGTGGCAAACGTCAGTCTTTGGAGGGGCAGAAAGGACCAGACGTGAGGAAGGATGTACGGATGTCGGATGATGACACAAATCAAAACTGAAAAGACAATTATGGTCGATTACACAGTCATCAGTGTCCATCAGTGGCTCCCTACCAGCTCAGAAGATAGACTAACAGGCGTAAAACGAGCTTTTAACCGCCACAAAGGGTGGCGGGCTCACATGCAATGCATGCTGAGTCTTAATTCCCATGAGAGAGAATCTCAGACTCCTGTCAGGCTCAGATAAAAAAACAGCTCCGGGCAGGTTTCTTACTTTGTGAATGCCTGAGGATGTATATACCGAGAAAAAAGAAGAAGAGCTTTGTTGTGGCCACTGAGGTGCGCAGTTAGAAAGCAGTAGGTGGCACCATTGTGGCTGAAGCTATAACTGACCACTTTGGCAAACATCTGAAACATCTGGTTTTAAATGCATTCAAAGTTGGCCATGTCTGCTAACTCATAATTTGTAAATGGTACACAAGCTTGCTGGTAGCAGCCTTCCTGTAACTGAGCTCATGCTTGTGGGCTGAGTTTCCTGCACCCACAGGGTCACCAATGGACTTTAACTCCAATAAAGAGGCCAAAGGTGCTGTGGCCTCATGGATGGTTTCAACATTAACCTTAGTGGGCCGCTCTGCATTTAAACGGACATCTCATCTTGCAAATCGGACGGCATGCCTCGAATGTTTTCTCAGTCTGGAATTGCAATCACTGAATGTTCCAGTGTCTTAATTGATTGGAATGAAGTAATCTAGCCCTTCGTAACAAGGTGTGTAATTTATGTAAATGACTCACTTTGTTGGCTAATTTGTTTTAATTTATGTATCCATTGCAGCTGTTTGAATGTACATTACAATGCGTTTTTCTCGATTTCAGATGAGGATAGAATTAATTTCCCGATTTTAACTTAATAAGGCAGAGAAAATGAGAATTTATTAAATTCTATGACATTGATAGTTAATACCTCAAGACCTCTCTGCACTCAGAAAACTTTACTTCTTCAGTTTCGTCATATAGCTACGTAGCTTGGTCAAATTTGTATCAAATCCTTGCTGGATTTATCTGTTTATCTGACCTCCAAATTTGTCTATAATATCTGATCTACTCTACTGGATCCTTCAGAAGTTTCGGGGTTTCATTCAACTCCAGATATGGCCACCTGAGAGGACCGTGGAGTTTTGATATGGATAAGGTTTACTTTAGATAGGTGATATTCTTGTCTGAACAGTTAGCTCTGCTTTGGGAGTAGCGTTCACGCCAGTGGTTTCCCTTTCTCCTGTGTCTCGCTGCTGATCTGGTGCATACCAAAGCAATCCTTTCTCACCAAGGAAGCAAGCGGCCAGGATTTGCACCCCCCCCGAGTCCTAATCTCCGGAACAACCTCAAAACAGACACATACTACCAGGACCTGATGCTGTTTCACTTGCAGACAGAGAGGGCATGAGTACCTAGATCAGACAGGGAGCCATGCAAATACAACGTAAACTAACCTTTGCACACACATGGTGCATGCATTTCAACACAATCATGTGTACTATATGTTTTATTTTGTAAAGAAACACCACGTGGGGAAAAATGTTAAAAAAAAAAGGACCAAAAAAAATATCTTAATTTAATCAGGCAGTCTGAGAACAAAATCTACTTTACAATAACAGACCAGAGAACATGAAAGACTCACAAGAACAAAACTGGATGAAGACACAATCAAGGAATCCTTAAATACAATTCGTAGATTCATAGCAAAAACATGCATGGGGAATATCTAAGATTAAGTATTCATTGGATATTGAGCTGCAATTTGGTAGGAACGGGGGAGAGGGATGTGAGAGTGTAAATGAATACCAACAGTGAGAAATCCATCCAAACTTTTCATACAGCGAAAAACGATGGGTGTGAAATTTGTCATCTATTTTTTTTATTTTTTCTGGGCTACATTACAATACAAATGATCTCACATGGCCAAAGACATAATAGCTTTAAGGCCTAGTTTCATTCATTATTAATCAGATATTAACTAAAAAAATAAAACTTCTTAATTACTAATATGTGACTGAATTGTATTGTTTGAAATCTACGTAAACAGAAGTTGAGATATCAGCCTTGCGTGTTCAAAAATATTTAGACTGCACAAATGGAAGCTAAATACTAAAGGGGAAAAAAGAAAAAATATGTAAAAATAACTGAAGAAATCACATAGTTTGAACTAATATAGCAGCTTTTAATCTTAACTAAGTTCAATTAAATGCATCGCAGTGCATTTCTGATTGACAAAGGACTCATACAGCAAGGGTGGAAAACAAGGTGCTGGCCTGCCATTTGAATTAAATTGAGTTTAGTGTCTTGTCCAGTATGTTGATAAGCTGGGGATAAAACTGGCAACCATGCCACTAGAAGACTGCACTTTTTATCACCTGAGCCACGGCCACCCTCGAAGCTACCTCTGTAGCGTACATGTGCGTGTGTGCGCCAACTGACTGTCCGCTGTGAAAGCCTTTGTTTTTTAAACCACTTGGCGCTACTCATTCTTTATCTTTTTCTTTTCAGTTAGACAATTCCTGGTTTTGCTCTTGGCTTTGGCTCTGCGTCCTCCTACACGGACTGTAATTCTTGTTCTCCCTTTTTGTCCATTTTTAGACATTTTAATGACTTCACTTTGCCTCTCACGCAAACCTTTGTGCAGCTGTTCCCGATGGATCATTGATACCCCTACATCCCTGACATCGGAGCAAAAAACTGCTAATACACATACACGTGCGCACGCAAACACCTACTGCTGGACGCTTGTAGGAGATGTAGCGCTCAGACACATATGCAAACACACCCCGCCCCTCAATCCCACCTAACCTTTGACCTCTTCACCCTCACAAGGACACTGTGGTTTTTGTCTCAAGAGAAAGTGAGATGATTAAGGGAAAGTGAAAGCGTGAAAGTGAAATTTGCATTTTTTTTTTAGGCAGAATTTAAGCAAAAATAAACATCACGTTCTCAGCATTTTTGTTTTTAAAATCAACACTGAGCAAATTTAGACACTTTCTTTTTTTGTTGGTATAATTTCGAGGAAATGCTACGAGTTCGCTACAGTAAACAATGAGAGAAAAATACTCCAATATTTTTATTAACCTGCTTCTGCAAATACGACACAAGAACTATAGCAGATTCCACTAGTGGGCTAAAGCTTTGGCCACTGTTAGCTTCCTATTCCGAATAAAGAGAACCATATGTGTGACGGAAGCTAGTAATAATGTATTTATGACAGTGAACAGGGGGAGAGAGAAGGAGCGCTTACACTTCAGCCCACCTGTGTGGAGTGGATAAAATGAGTGTATGATACTGCCTTGGGATTTTTCAAAATTTACTTTGCAATATATTTTATTTTGAAGGTCACGGTGTAAGTAGAAAATCTCTTCAATTAAATCCAGTTCCTGTTCTAAACAATCAAGTCTTCCTCTGTCTGCCTTCAGGTGATGGGCCTATTGAATCCAGGTGGAGTACCACATCAGTCCCAGAGTGACTTTGCCCTTTCCCCATTGACTGGGAGCCTGGAGCCCAATGGTGGTATGGCTGCTAGCTGTCATGGTTCCCAGCGCCTGGAGGCTCTGCCAGGCCTGACCAGCATGCCCACCCTGCCTAGCACTCAGTCTTACTGCCCGCCCTCCTACTCCTCCTCAGCCTATGTGGACCACCACCCTTCCTACCAGTATGGACAGTACAGTCAGAGCAAGGTACAATGTAATTTTTTTTTACATTTTTGTTATAATATTGTAACAAAAACACTAATTCATACCGACTTCCAACCTGATTTAGGTTTGTTTAAAGGCCTAAACCATAACCTCTGCTTTAATTGCGCAGACCCCTCTGATGAGTGAGCTTCTCAAATCGCCCAGCACCGCGCTGAAATTACATTAAACTTTAGGGAATGCTTGCAGCGCGGTTACCTCAGTTTACATTACCATCATCGGGCTATCCACGTGGCCCGAAGCTTATCCCACCCAGCACACACGTTTTCACTCACTGTCCTTTCGTGACCCCTGCGTATGATGAGCTTGCCCATCAAATCCTCAGTCTAGCTCACCTAGCCATGTAATGACCCCCGTGTAACAAAGATCGCCGCCAAAATGAAAGGATTTGTGTCTCGAAGTGCGTTTGACAGGCCAGAGGGGAGTGTGCGGTCTGCTGTTAGGGCTGATCTGAAGTACACTACCAAAATGTTGACTGGCCCATCAGTGGCAACATCTTGATGTCATTAATTTAGTCAGTCCTGGGAGGGACTCATATGTAGCTGGGGGGGGGGATGGATGTGTGTCTATGTGTGCGCAGGCGTGTACGTGTATCTGCATAAAAGCAGGGTAAGAGGCTTTTTAACAGGGGGTGATTATGGCCCTTGGCAGGTCCGGATTAGAACCATGTGTCCCACTGGAGGTCAGATTTAGAGTTGTTATTGATCAGTGAAGCAGTGCCAGAGATCCAGGCTAAGGCTCTGTCTCGGGGCAGAATAACCAACCTCACCAAGTACAAACTATGTCCAGACTTATTCTCAGAGCTTTCTCAAAGCTTCTCATTCCGAAGTTTACCAAAGGGTCCCAGATTTCTTTCTCACCTGCTCTCACCATCCCTCCCTACCAACATCACGCCTCACATTTAACTGCCCATTTCACACTTAAACCTCCATGAGATTTTCTGTTGTAAGTAAATAAAATAAAATAAACAAAGAAAAATAAACTTTTTATGTTCCCCTTAGGTGCCTTTTATTATTTGAAGCTCCCAAGGTGGCGTGAAAAAGAGGTTTGCCAGGCCTCGCTGACATTTGTCCCTGGAAAACACCACCAGCCGCTGCCTCTGACAACTTCCCCAGGACAGCAAGACATAGTGTGGGGGCTAAAGCGATTCAGACATTCTCATTTGGCAAGAACGTTCTGAGATGAAGGTGAAGTGATGCAGATGAAGGTAGTTGTCTGGGATAATCAGAACCAAAGGCGCGGTCGCTCTTGTTACCCGACACTTGCTTTGCTTGTGTGTCATGTCATGCTCCAAGAACCAAGCGCTGATCATTCACCATGCTTCAAGAGGAAAAGTAGGAGGGCGGGGATATGGGAAGTAATTCCACTCAAGACCTTTTAGTATTTTTTATTTTTTAAACATGTAGCAGAGATGCAAGCTAAGGTAGACTTCATAAGAACTTCTGCTCTTCTAAGAATGTCTTCATCAAAACCGTGTCATGGAAAATGATATTAACTGTAAATTAAGTAACTCTTTGGCGATCAACGTGTGACTACACCGGGAAAACCAGCAAGAACACATGAACTGAAGCCACGTGGAGTCATTGTGAATCCGCTGCAACCCAAAGAAAGTGCAATACAGTCATACCTCATGTAATGTAAATGAACGTGCATCAAATGTTCCCCAGTTATAACCTCAAAAACACACTCTGTCTTTGTAATGTCATTCATTTTGGGTTGTATGCACTGAGCAATCAGGGGACGTCATCAAGCGATGAATGATAGAAAATATAGTTGTGATGTCATTAAGCCAAAAAAAAAAAAAGAAAAAAAAATTCTCTGCCAGTGAATACATTATTCAGTTTGACAGTTAATTTTTGCTTTTGCATGTGTTTAATTAGTTTTTTTTTCTTTTTATAAGGAACTTGCAAATATTACTTCCACTTCCTATTTATTTAGTCTTCATGTGTCTTTTCTGTACGTCCTCCTGTACAAGCACATGTAAGTGCTTCAGTAAGTCTTACATAATGCTCATTTGTTATGTTTTTTTTTCTTTTTTTACACTCTTCATTTACAATGGCGTAAAACTGTTTTGTTGGTAAAAACATTTTGTGTAAAATATAGCACTATTTACTATTTATAATAAACGCATAAAAGTGGACAGTTGTAACACTGAATTGTGTTATTTGTGGAATGCATTTAAAAACATAGGCATGGATAAACTGTTTATCTGCACCTATCTACAACAGAATAATATATGAATAAATCAGCCCCCAGAATTTTACTACCTTTACAGAGAATAAATTTGGGGAGGGGGACCTCTAAAGATGGTAAGAAGAAGGTTAAAAAGAATCTGATGGCGTAAAGCACCTTGGAGGGACTAAAAGTTCTTTCATAGCGTTTCATAGTTTCCTTCTTTGCTGTTTCTTACCTGCTTTTTAAAGATGGGGTGCATTTCTGGACCACTAAATCATAAATATATCTCCTTTCATAAATACTCCTTCACACCCTTTAATGACTAAAGCAGAGCTGCAGTAAATTATAAAAGCACAGAGTGGGGCATTAGTCAGTCACATGGCTATAGATGGTTTGGAAGACTTTTGGCTATCACCACTAAACAGAAACACACACACACACATGCACACACACACACCAAAACAAGCCAGTTGGTACATTCTTTAAAAGGCTACAACTTTACCTGCCCTTTTTGTTTCTCTGAGCTCAGCTGTGCAGCTGTCCACATCATTCACGGTACATGTCTAAAATGAGGACACGAGCATCAATGAAAAACACGGACGTTTGTTTAGTGCTTTAATGTGTTTTCAGTACTTTGCGTCTTGAGATGTGTGTTTAAATTTGTTTATGCTGAGTATTTGTGTCGAACGTGATAAGATCAAGGAAAGATTTAATTTCACTGTTTTCTTTGCTCTCTCCAAACTTTTTTTTTTTGTGTGCAAGTGTTCAACTTGTAAGACACAGCCAGTGAAAAAGCCAAAGGGTTTGCTTTGGAGCTCAGTGTCAGTCAAGCTGCAACACACTGGAGACAACTTAACCTCTGACCCCAACACTCTTTGAAATGAGTAGACTACTTGACCGGAGCTGACAACAATCCAAGTGTCTCTGCAGCATCCAACCCCCAAATTGAAAGTGAAGGAAAGAGTACAAAGAGGATGAGCTACAAAAAGAGAAAAGAAAAAGAGGTTATTTCTGAAAAAAAAATAAGGGGGGGATTCTTATAAGGACTCTGATGAATTTCTGGTCAAAATGACATCTTTACAGAAATCATTAAAAAAAAAATAAGAGTGCAGTTGTGCACATTATGGCTGCAAAAGGAAAGAAGTGGGCTTCTTAATATCTGAAACACCACCTTATCAGGTCTCCACAAGAGTGGGTGGGAGGCTCACGGCATGCCTTTCCTAAAGCGGCGAGTGACTGCCTCTAACACTTGCCATTCACTATCCCCTTTAGTTCTCTTTCCTCCCTGTGTCTTTTGCTTTATTGTGATTCTTGCTGAGCCTCTTTCCTGCTGCTGATTTGAAAATGAAGACCATGAACCGGACCCTCCTGCTTTCTCTTTTAAGCAGATGCAAGCAGATTCTCGATGACACTGGGACAAACATCAGCGAACGCCAGTTCAGTGGGACCGTTTCCAACACCACAGTGAGCTCTCTCTCCAACATCGGTCCAGCTACCACCGTCTCCACCTCCAGTTCTAGAGAGACCTATGACAACGCTCACTTCTATATCCTGTTTGTAATGTTCTTCTACTCTTTCCTCGCCATGACACTTTTTAAATGCTTCATAGACAGCGACGAAGAAAAAAAGGATCCCTATGAGGAGTTCATAAAAACCGGGCAGCCGTCAACACAGGCATTCAACGCAGACCACATGGCAGAGAAGTTTTACTTTGAAGAGGAGAACAGCCTGTGAGCCACGGGCTTTCTAAGGAGAAGGAGAAGGAGGGGTATGAATGCATACGGGGAGGATGTTTTGACAGTCACCAAGCCAGAAAAACGTCAGGGCAGACTACTCAGGCAAGACCTGCTAGTGATTTTGAAAAACCTGTAGTAGATTCATTCCCCCCCCCTTCCATCTGACAATCAGGAGCCTTATGCAAGCAGGCTGTTCGACAGGCAGGAGGAGACGGCTGCCTCTGATGATCTGAGAGATGGGTGGAAACATAGAGAAGTGTGGGTCAATGGCAGGCCGGAATCTCCTCCTGTGAGGCCCAATCAGGATCACTAACAGCAGGGCCTTCAACATGGGTACACCACAGGGAACCTGGGATTCGCAGCAGACTGAGGGTGGTGCAGGGCAGAGACTCAGTGAGTGCGTGTGTGTGATAAAAGTGTGTGTGTTAACCAGCCATTTAATTATCTGTAAATTCCGCTTGAACTTTTTACAGCATTATTTTTACTTTGTCAAATAAAAACACAACAAAAACTTTGAATCCTATGAGAGCAAACAGATAAGCGTTATTTAAAACTATATATAACTGTATATTTTGTGTTTTTAGACAAACAAGTTCAACAGTAGCCATATGCTTGTGAAAAGACAGTGTTTTTGAAAAAGATGAAATGACATCCAATTCTCAAATTGGTTCTAATTAGACCCAAAGCTCCGTGGAATATCCAGGACCAAGCAACATTCCTTTGCCATTACATTGTAACTGATCTGTGGAGACTTGACGCACGGCTACAGGGCCGCCCCAACCTCTCCGTGACCCCACATGATCTAAGTTTACAAAGCTGTGGCGAAACGTGAACCCACGACTCACTCTACAGAATTAACTTCAGGGATTGTGCAGAGGACTGTGCAAAGAGAACACACGCTTCTCATTTGCGCAACGCAGCGCAAACGTTACCTTTGCGGAGAACAGGAGGACGCTTCAAATTAGCAGACCGGTGTGTGCCAAAATGTGATCGCCTGCCAGTAACTGATTTCCAATGTTTCCATGTGTTGTGTATGTGTAATGTCTTCACGTATATTGGTAAATAGACTTTAGTGAACAGGATTTACAAAGGATCTATATACAAATTTAAAAGTTACTTGTTTTTTTTAATGTATCTTTATGAATCTGAGTTATATCCGCATTCTAACCAATCTGGTCTTTTTTGTTAACTTAAAATATGTTTACAGAACTATTCTTATATTTGTTGCAATTTCAGGTACCTTCTTGGCCAGATCACGCTTTAAAAAAAAACGTGTTTTTATGTAATTTTAACTAGATATATATATAAGATATATGAAATCCTCTTCCCCATAAAAGTGCTTCTACCTTGTGACAAAAATGGTGTTTGTGGCTCAAGTGACTTGCAATCATTCATGAGTGACACATTTGACATATATTTCGCATATAGGCCAACAAGTCCTCTACAGCAGTTTAAATACGGAAAGTCACTTTTTGGGTAAATACCGGAAATCACCTTTTGGCAGACAGTCACTTTTTGGCAGCTACAATGTGATATGCATCTCGGGTCATCGCGCAGACACGGAGTAAAAGTAAAGATACATAATAATAAACTAAAAATGCAAAAGCCTTCTTCTGGATCCTGCAGAAGTTAAGTTTCCGGGGTCAAAGGTGGGTCTGGAGTGACACCGGTCTAATTTGAACTATCCGCCCCAAAAGGTTATGCCAATCCCCGAGGCCATGTGGAGCTGTTTCCTCTTCTTCACTCATAATTACATTTTTGTCTCATCCTCCTGGCATGAAGAGTTTGGGGTCACCACCTGTACTAGTGTACAGCACCGACTTCACGTTTGGAGCATGACTGCAAATATTTTCTCTCACCAGACAGTTCACGCTAAACAGATGCGTGGGTTTACGTGATTTTATTACCCCGTGACTTTAGCTGTTTTACCTGCAAACAATCAGAAATAGATATGATATGACTTTTATTGTCTCAGTTGATTAATATATCAGATGTTCTTGGTGCAGAGCCTTCACTGTTTCACTGGAGATGTGGAAAAACATGCATGCAAAACATATATATTTTGTTTGTTGTTGTTTTTTTTATACTGATAATGTCACTTCTTTTGTATCTTTGGAAATTGGATAAACGACTCAACCTTGATCTTTAAAATAGACTTTAAGAAAATATTACCTGTTATGTCATCTGAAGAAACGTGCCAATAAAATCCACACAAACTTTTAACTACAGTGCTGGATTGCACTAACGTCTGTGCCACTAACGTCAAAGACCTGGGAATATGCTGCCACCTGCTGGCAAAGATTATTCGCCACTAAACCGTTTACTGGCAATATTTTCTCCTGCTACAAGCGTCACCCACGGCCAAGTAATTGTGATTGAGGGCCGGCACTAATAAAACGAGCTGAAAAAAAGTTTGTAGATGTTCACATGTGCATTAATCAGGGCCATACCATTAATTAGGCTGACTGGTTCACATTGCTTGAGTATCAAAATGGCAAAAGATGACAAATATGCCGAAGGGGAAATTGGCTTCCACCTGACATTCGTACACACCACATAAAAACGATCAGACAACCATAAAAACAAACAAACACAAAACAACAAAAATAAGCAAAAACCAAAACAATATACAGAAAATTTCACTCTCCTTGCATCTCGGGGTTGATTGTCACCCATTCAGCAACCTATATGATGCTCATGTTGAGAAATTTGATGACTGGAGGAATAATGGATGATTTTGATCTGTTTTTCTTTTCTAAACAAAGGGGGACAATAGCACTGTGCAGACAGTTCAAAGGAGAGGAAAGATTCCTAAAAAAAACCCCCTTATCTTAAAATTTTTTTAATTCCTTTGGGATTACATGAAGCTAGGACAGGTTGGAATAAAGCTGATACTTAGGGAACAGAAGCTCCAACAAAAGAAGCCGTGCTTCTGCTTCTGCTGTTCACTTCATATTTGTGAACTTTTGTCAGTTTTTCTGCAGTTTTGTCCAGTTTGACAAACGTCTTTGTCTTTCTTGATTTGAGTGGCCCGTTGTTCCAAACACTCATGACTGCTCAGCTATAAGAGCATTACCTCTGAACAAATAGCATGAAGGGCTCCCACTCATATGCTAAATATTTAGGTGCCAAAAAAATCTTTTTCATTGATTCTAAATGATGATCCCCTTTCAGATTAGCTCCATAGGAGCTACAGCAAAATACACCAGGGTGTTTTCTCGTGGGAACCTTGAAATCAAAGCAGGTGCTGTGACGCATTGCTAGATAAAGATGCTTGTTTTTTCTCTCAGAAGACGGGCCATTAAGATCCCCAGTCTTGGCTGCTCTAGCATTAATGTTTATTTTTTCTCCCAAGACAGTGATAATTTTTACCACATCATAAATGTCATTCTCATCCCTGCCAATTAGAGCTATATATTTGTATTAATATGACTTGTTGTCCAGGGATTATAATAATAGGGTTTGATTGACAAAATCCCAAATCATGTCTGAATTTGTCTTCAGACACACTGGTGTGCCTTCCTATCACCATTTGGGAAACACTGCTTTGCATGCATGAAAAAGTAATGATTTATTTGCTTTTATTGAACACACATGAAGAATCTGCAAGAAATCAGGATAATTAAATGTGAGCTAATATCATCTACAAAAGGAAACAATAAATTCTTAGTTATTTAGCACAACACACACAGAAAAAGAAAACTAGCACAAATCAATTAAACCAATCTATTTAACACAGTGGAATATACATTATGAAATATGAAAACACATATGAACAAAAAAAGGATTTCTATTTGTTTATTTGCTACAATGAATGTGTTTATAATTATGCAAGATTACATTAATCATGGCAGAAATAGAGGCTAAGTCATTAATGTCATTGATTTTCAAATTAAGTTCAAATGAATGACATATTACATGTGGGTTTAATGTAATTATATTCTAACAGCACTAAAGCCAAGCCTCAGCAGCACAGGCATGTTTCAGAGTATCATATCTTAGTAAGTGTGGCTATTTCCTTGACCACAGCAGACTGGATTTGTACGGTGAATTATTTTTCTGCCAGATAATTGTGAGAATTTCTTCATTTTTTTCTAGATTTTTCCCATAAAATGGGAAGTGAAGTGAAATCTGTTAAAAACCCTTATAATCTAAATATATAGTAAACATTCACATCTGTGTAAAACATTTCTCTATATTTTGAATGTGAAAAAGAACCTGTCAACTCAGCGTTGGATCTTGACAATAGTTAGTAAAGAGTAAACCCTGTGACTTTTATTATGAAAAAAACAGAAAAGAGTGAATCAAACAAAGCACATGTGCTATAAATGTTTTCTTTGATTGAGTTTAAAATAAAAACTAGAATAAGAGCTCAGAAGGATGCAGATGCTGCTACATGAATACAAACATAGAGTGCTTTATTAATTCTGAAATAGTTAACTTTAACAGCTTATTTATATTTAACAGATGATTCTGCTCTCAGAAGTGTTGGAGTCTGTCATCACGGTGTCGTTTTATCCAAAATCACGCTTTCATTGCCCAAAGCCTCACACGGGTTTGACCTTCACTGCGCAGCCCTTACAGCTCTCCTGGAAAAGTCCCTGAAGCTATGAGAGAGATGAGACTGATTATTGAAAAAAGTATCATTAATGCATGTTGTTGTTTTTCTTTTCACTGTAACGTTTACTGTACATTTTAATGCTGTTTGTACTTACAAAAGATGAAATTTCTAAAATTGCTTATTCTTGGACTTCAAAACGACATTGAAAATTAACCTTTAGGCGAACAATCGCTATTTGGGCAGAAAGAAAGAAAGAATTGCATGTTTAGAATATAATTTAACGTGCAAACTAGAGTAGTTTAAACATTTGGTGATTAGACACTTTTTTCAGGAGTAACACAAAACAATGTGAATGTGTAAATGTGAATTTTTGAAATAGCTCTTAAATGGTGACAAACCTGTAGTTTGCTTAGTAGAGACGGAAGAAAGTGTTGGTGAAACGGTGAATACTGAGACAAAGAAGCCGTTATGATATTTATTGCAGATGTAATGCTGTAGCTTTTTGAGCAGTCTCTGCTTGGTAGTGCAGCGGGAACATTTGTAGTCAAAATGTAAATGTGTGCATTTCTAGTCTCTGTGTTTGTCTTCACTTACATTGTCCACAGGTTGAATTACGGTCAGGACAGCAGTCACCCGATTTCACACAGGCCTCGTCACAGAAACATCCCCCTCTTTTACAGTAGTCATCCAGACCAGGGCAACATAGAACTGGTGGGCCTGCACAACCAGTAGCACCTTGAACACACCGAGACAGATATGTAAAATATGTACTGGTGGACTCATGTGAGCTCATGCACATTATTATTTAGAGAGTATTTCTAACTACCTGGATAAAGGTTACCATTAATACTTCTACAAGGTAAAAACATTTATTTTGTATTTTGATTTGAATGAGCTTGAAAGTTAATATTTGGTATGACCACCTTTATTCTTTAGCACAGCATGAAATGTTATAGGCAAGCTTTCCTGTCATGTCTTTAAGTATTCTCAGGAAAATGAGTATAAAAAGAACCGCTGTCCAATGAAAAGACCTTTAGAAAGCCTGGGAAACTATTGTTCTGAACTACTTGAAATAAAATAAAATCAATCAATAAATAATGATTACAAATCTATAAAGCAACAAAAAAAAAGAAAAAAAATCTCATTAAAAAAAAAGCTCATTATTTTGTCACTGAGCACGCTCTGAGTGCTGCTGTTTATTTTTAAGGTGACAGCTGTACAATTTGTAAACATGAAAGCTTAATGTCCCGCAGCCTGATAAAGGAGACGTGGAAATCGCTTCAGTTTGTCTGCAGAGCAAAGTGAAATTAATTTGATTGATTTATTGATTTTTCTAGTAACTATAATGCCAGCAGTGTAAAAAAAGAGAGATAGCAGAAGATTAGAATAACATAGCAACATTTGATACATTTTTTTTTAAATGAGTGCAAACATTAACAACACCATTACTGCAAATTCAATTCAAATAATGTGAACATATGTGAGGTTTCCTGCTAAATTTGCTTTGCTGTGTCATATAAGCCCCTTAACACCCCACTTCAAAATTAATATGTCATCTAAACATTTGTACCTCCGCATATTTACCTGAAAAAACACATAAATGCTTGTAAGTACAACCTGTACAGACAGAGGCAAAACTAAGTGCTTAAGTCCTGTGAAAAACTCAGACTAAGAGAAGCTTCGCAACATAAATCATGAACACTAAGCTCTTGTTCAGCGAACGCCACCTTCTTCTTTTTCTACATTAAATTTATGAAGTTCATTTCAGTATAGAGACTCACAGATAAACATCAAAATTGAAAGCATAAGAAATACAATCCTGCATTTATAATCATTGTTCCCCCCTTTTTTGTTCAGATAGTGCTTCTATATATTCTATATAAAGAATTATGTGTTACTCACTGCTGTAAGGAGGCAGGAAACCTGTCAGGAGTAAGAAACACCAAACTAATGACCAAAACCAATCCATGACTCTGACTGTTTGGTTAACTGGAGATGAAGGTAATGTCATTTCCAAGTGAATCACATTGACTTATGTAAAACAGTTGACTTCCTTGTTGATTCACCGATGCCCACTGTGTTGCATGTTCAGATTGTAGGCATGTAGAAAACTATTTCCTTTTCCTGTCTAATTATAATTTGCGACAACCAATTTAATTATGAAGCCTTTTTGTAAACTGGCTATGATTTATCTTGCGGAGGATTTAGTTAGTGTCAATAGAAAATAACCAGTGATTGAAATAATGAATAAACAGAGTAATACCATAGTATTCTCAGAATAATCACACTTATTTCACAGTCTAATCCTGAAAAAGAATGACTTAGAAGTATTTCTTGGCTGGACCTCAATGATCAAATTTGAAGCTAGAGCTAGTGGGATTCTAGTTTTATCAACCAGAAGTTCATACTAATCACAGGTGGCTGGGCTTAACAGTGTTAAGGCCACAGAATAGGTGCGTACTATACAAACCATTCTTTAATCGTTTACCCAATTCAAGTGTTGTCTATGTTTGTCGCACATGCTATTTCTTTTTGTCCTTGTCTTTTTGAAAATCAGTCTCTGAGGGAACTCTGATATTTGAATTACCAATAGACCCTATCTATGGAAATAAACAATTTGATTATAAAATAGGATTTAGCCACCTCCCTTATGGTTTCCTGTTGTACTGACACGCACTCCCACTGAAGATATTTTGATCTTAAGTCTAAACTGTTATCCACAGGAAGATATTTTTGATTGGCAAACTAATAAACAGCTAAATTATCAATCTGTCAATTGTAATAAACCACTCATCAACTGAAGGCCTCATCATTGTTTGTCAATTCAAAATCTCAACAATTACACCACTCTGTATTAACAAGTACTTGGTGATAGTGGGAAGGAAAAAGTCGCTGGAAGAATCCCCCAGCAGAGCAGGATCAGGGAGGGACAGCCAACTACTGTGACTTGAAAGGGGAAGACAAGAGAAAAGACTATAAGAAAAAGAGCCATTGTTTAATAATTGCTAAGGATTAATATAATAGTGATGAATAAACACACATGGAGTAAAACAATGGATAAAACACAGTGCATCATTGGAAGCCTCCCAGCAGCCTAAACGTCTTGCAGGATAAATTAGGGATGGTTCAGGGTCATCTGATTCAGCCCTAACTATAGGCAAGCAAACAAGCAATTTATATAGCTTTCAGACACTTTCAGACAACTCCCAGCTGAAAACAAAGTGCTGTACACTTGACATGCCAAAAATGATACATTGAATAACAATTAAAAAAAATTAGATTAATTAGAATTAATTTTAAAACAATGAAATCAGCACATTAAATTAAGTTAAAAGCTTTGTCAAAAAGGAAAATTTTAAATCTTAAAAAAGTTTCCCTAGTGACAGGTGGTTGCCATGGGGTCACTCAACAGTCTGTAGGCCAACCACTGGCCGGGGAATATAACTTTTTCCCATCACGACTGATACCAGATGGTCATGAACCAGTCTCTAATAATTGTTTAACATGAAGTGAATGAATACAAATATAACATCTAAACCTAAGTACGTAAACAGATACATGTTAAAATGTCACCTGCCTATTAAATGGATAATAGACTAAAAAAAAGTACTAGTAAACTTTTAGATGTAGTTTGTCAAGAGAGGTGGATTGAAAAGGATTGCAGCCCCCCTGGTTTACCTCTCATTTACCTGAGAGAGGGTAAAAGGACTTAGCATCCACCCTTTTTATGTTAAAGTGATACAGAGTGTTAAACCAGAGTTTATACATGTGATTTTACTATTAGTTAATCTTGCTCAATTGTATTATTAAAAATATATCAAATCAGAATATTTTAATTACTTTGATTTGGTGTGTGTACACGTGTGTGTGTGTGTGTGTGTGTGTGTGTGTGTGTGTGTACTTCTCTCTCCTGGGATTATTTGCATCACCGGGAAATACAAACATGGCGCAGCCCGAATAATTGTCATGGGCATTTAGAGTTTGGTTTGACTAAGCAAACTTTGACTTTGACATGTATGATTTAATAAAAGAGGATATAATGAGTTTTTTGTGATTTACTGGGTTATGTAGAGAAAATGTGAGAAACAGTATTCCTATATAACTGAGCTGATGAAAATCAGTGTTTGACTGAATATGTCATAGTCCGCAGTCCTCGGTGGGTAAAATGCCATGTTTATGCATTGTGTTGATGTCCCTCGTTTCCCTTTTTCCCCACATTGTGTGTGTGTGTGTGTGTGCACATCAGTATCTTGGTGTCCTGACTGCACTTGAGGCAGGGTGGATATTACTAGGATTTCCAGGAGAGTTGCGGAAACGAATGGACGAAGCGAGCAGGTTGTATATAGACACCAAGGGAGCGGAAACACAGACCATGGACACTGGGAGAACATACTGCACCGGAATAGGGAAAGCACATTCACCAGGAGCATGCATGGGGATTTATCTGCATATTGTTTTTGCTTCACTGTAAATAAACACACTGTGTTCTACGTAGAAAGTCCTGCATTTGGGTACAGCCTTCGCACACCTGACAGAATATTCATATGCGATAAAGTTATTGATAAATCATGTTAAAGTACGATATAGAAAAGAAGAAAATGTAATGATTTTGGAGTTTGAATTTTGTTTTAAATCATGTTGAAGTAAGGTCACATGCAGAGCAATGATATGTGGCTGGGCCTCTCGTGATTCGATGTCACTACAGGTAAAGCCAGATGTTATCTCAGAAGATGTAATGCTGTGAAAGAGGTGGGACATTAGGACCATGTATAAAAGTTTTGTGCAGAAGAAATGACTTGTTCTTCTTTTCATCTCCTGCCAGCTTTGATATGTCCGTTCTCTCTTTACCCTCTATTCTCTCAAAATCAGCATTAGCTGTTAATTAGATAAGAATAATTCAAGTGTATTGATTATGTGATTATTATAATTTGATTTTGCTTTGCTCCTGCTAAATATAATAAAATATGCTGAAAGATCAAAAAGTATAAATTGAGAACTTTTCCTTTTTAACCCCCTTATGAATCAGCAAAGACATAATCTTCTCATTGTTATTACAGCACAGCCTAAAGACTTAACAGGTACCATATAAGTTACCAAGTGCAGAGGGACAGTTTGGCAAGCACACCTTCAGAGGCAGCAGGATCGACATCTGGAGGGCTGAGAAACAATTAGAGCTGGGTGAGTCTCCTTTCTGGCTCCAGCCAAGCTTTGCGTTGCCCACTGGGTAACACTCACAGAGACTATGATTTTTTAAATAGAAAACCAGTTCCAGTTCCTGTTGTGGGGCTCCCTATTTGAAGATCCATAACATAATAGTTAAGCTGACAATTCAAATCACAATGACGGTGGCAGAATTCTATATAGTTATTTTAAAATACACTTCCATGCATTGAGGTTTCACAGGACTGATAATTTGTGACAAAAGAACGTCATCACTTTAAAAATGGAATCAGACTAAAAGGTCTCATCTGATACCTCTTAGTCTGATGCTGGATGTATGTAGGTAGCGTGACTTTACTGGACTATACAGAAGTTAGTGCTATGTTTCAGATGGTATATATTTTCTTTGTCTGTTTTCTGATCAATATGGTTTCACTGCTTGTCAGGGGCCTGGGTCTGGGAACCCAGGGCTCATATGTCATTTTTGGGTTTAATGAATATTATTGGTTTATTGGTCTTTCTGGATCGCTTATGGCTGTGTGATCTGCTCTTGGTCCCGCATTTCCCCGTGTGCGCATTTGAGTTTTGCTGCCACACGAGGCCTGTAGAGTCTCCCGCCTTTGAGCCAGACACACCTGAGAATAATCACTCACCTCTTGCTGAGCTGTTGGAATAGTTTAAAGTGTTTTTGTCGGCCGGTGGATGTGACTGTACTCACCGTGGCATCTCTTGTTTCCTGGTGGATTGCGGAAACGTGTGGAGGGAGCAGCACACTGTTGTACATAGGCACCGAGGAGGACAAAACTTCACCACATATCAAGGAGTAGAATCACAGCACGGGGATTGGGAACCCACGCAATGTTTCATAGTTTCTTTTCATTGTAAATAAACACATTCCATTCAGAAAGACCTGCATTTGGCTCCTTCTTCAACCAACCCTGACATCGCTATTCTTTTTTCATCAATTTTGTTTCAGAAAATTTTTCAACTCTACATTAGACCTGCAAAACCTTTTTCCAAAGTCATTAACGTTTTTAGAAAAAAAACCAACACTAAACATGGGCGGTTAAAGGTTTTTTAATTTATTCATCACACAGTTAAAGTGACTGACTGACAATTCATGGTCTGAAAAATGAGAAAAAAAGTTCTCATTTATGTAGTGTATTCTGCATAGGTTACTTTGTGTAATGAAAAATGTCCTTAATGTTTTTCAAAAATGCATTAAGAGTGGTAAAAATGACTTTTATGCTATGAGAATTGAGACAAGTCGACTGAGAAAAACTATAAAGTCACTTCTATTGCAGCTTTGTAAATTGGATAAACAACACTGGATGTATTTGGCTCACTTAACTCTTTAAAAGAGAGTTTAAGAAAATATTAAGTGCTCTGAAGAAAGAAATGTGCCAATAAAAACCACACAAAAGTATAACTACAATAGAGTATTGCGCTAACATCTGTGCCGCTAACTTCACAGAGCTGGGAATATGCTTCCATCTGCTGGCAAAGATTAGTTACTGGCAATATTTTCTCCTGCTATAAGCATAACCCAGTGCCCAGATTGTGCAGAGGGGTGGCACTAATAAAATGAAAAGCAATGGATGTGGATTTTTACATTTGCATTCATAAATGCAATGCCAAGAATGGATCTGATTGGTCCTACATCCCTCCTGTATCAATATGACAAAAGCAAAACATGCCACAGACATGCCAGTGAATATTTTGGTCTAACTCCCAAAAACTTGCATACGTCATTGAGCTGACGGTACCATGGGAGGAAGCAATTGAGGAAGCGTTTGTGCATAAGAAGCTGCGGTATGCCAACTTGGCAGCTGAGGCAGAGGACAGAGGCTGGAAGATCAAGGTGCGCCCGTTGGAGGTGGGATGCAGGGGCATTGTTGCCAGTACAACAGCAAAACTGCTTAGAGAGATTGGGATCAGAGGACAGGTGCAACAGCAGGCTATAAGAGAATTAGCTAACACTGCTGAGAGGATCAGTCACTAGCTATGGCTAAAAAGGGCTGACATCACTTGGGCAGCTAAGGCAGTCAGCTAACTGTGAGAGAAAAGAAAATATTCCGTTCTTCTCCCCTCTGCTCTTCTTCCCTTTTCTGGGAGGCACTGGGGAGGTAGAGTGTGCAGCCCGATCCGGCGGGGAGGTGTGGGAAGCCAGATCGGGCGCCCCCCTTCCGGCTCTCCTTTCTCCTATCTTACTGTAGAAACGGTAGAAAACTAAACAGAAGAAGGAAGAAGAGAAATAACAATTTGACATAAACCAGTGACACACTCCGGGTCCTGATCAAACCTGGCAGGGCCTCTTTGGATGAGAGTGTCTAGTGATAATGGTCCAAACACCCGATGAATCCAAGGTCCACTACTGATGATGTGTCCCAAATTTTAATATGATAATCTAGATTAGATCTCTAATCCCTAAACCTAACCAAGAAAGAAAAATGGCAGATTATCTTGGGTAAAAGACCGAAAGTTCAGCCACACAACGATGTGTGCCGCTAGTAAAGTTTCTGGGCTGCCTTTCCTCATAAAAGCCATCCCTCAAGATTCTCTCCATTTAAAGCAATGCATTATCAGGGACTGTAACATCTAGTCCTTTTACTGATTCAGCCATAACTAGAGGAAAGAGTCCTGAAACAAAACCCTCTTATCAAAAAAGAATAAATCACTTTGTGATTAGATAAAGTGACAATGGAAACTTGGGCAGGTTGGAATAAGTGACAAGTGGGGAACAAAAACAAAAGTTGAATTTTTTTCTTCTGCTCTTGTTCCTCAGACTTCAAGTGAAGTTACTGTTCTGCATCTCACTCTTTCTCATTTCCCACCTCTGCCCCTCAGACTGTTTCTGCCCATTGTTATTAACCTTCCACTCCTGCTTGATGGCTACATGCTCTGATGCGACTCATGTCGGAGCCTGTGCTTCATTAATAATACTTTATATATAATACATATATAATACTATATAATTTTTTATTTTATTTTATTTTATTTTTTACAATTCTGAGTTTTATTTAAGATGTAACGAATAGCTCTATTTCACTTCTGCCTCCAGTGGTTGCACTGCAAACACTCAAAATTTTACCAAGTATATTTGTCTTATTTCTAGTCAAAATAATCTCATTACACTTAAAATAAGACACATAAGACTACAGAGTAACATTTCAGTGAGATATAGGAACTTGGTTTTAGACAGTGCATTTTGAAACTGGTGAATTTTCACTTGTTCTACTGGCACTGTTATACTTAATACAAGATGTTTTTGCTTGAAATAAGTAATAAAAATGTGTGTTTTTATATATGCATATAAAAACACAAAAAGAAGCACAAATCAATCAAATCAACCCATATAACACAGCCAAATAGACATTTTAAAAAGAAAAAACATTCATGAACAAATAAAGACTTTTTTTTTTTAATAATCAACATGCTGTTTAAAAAAGATTACATAAATCATGTCAGACGCAGAAGAGATTAAGCCATGAATGTTGTTTTCCTTGGTTGCCCTTATTAGCAGGTTGTCACGAAGTACAAGGTGGACTCACGCGCTGGACTCCGGGGATGATGCACACAAGAGAATTAAAGAACAATGTCCAATGAGTGTATATACACAGATGCGGGGCAGTGCTATGTACAAAAGGTGAGGGGGGCAGGGCTCCTGTGAAAATCCAGGGGAACACGCTCGTCTCTCTCCACACAATCCAAACACGAATCCACTCGCACACCAGGGAAACAGTCCAGGGAATCTGTACACAAAGAACGCTTGTTAGATTCTAAACACACACTGCACGGGAAAATACTTGCTGGGACGCTCGACTTTCACTGACGCGATTCTCACAACGATCCAGCGAAGAACAGCCGTTGCTTCCTGTCTTAATCCACACTGATGAGGCACAGGTGTTTCTTCCTCCGAGGGCGTGGGCCAAGGGCGTGAACCCATAATGAGTTCAGCCCTGGCGAGAGAGAGGGAGAGAGAGAGAGAGAGGACTAGAGAGAAAGAGGGAGAGACAGCTGATCAGCGACCAGCTGAACCTCCAGACCGTGACACAGGTGAGGCCCGTTCTCACTCCCGAGGCGTAACATGCCGACGTTTTGTCACGTCCCGCGGCGTTCCTGAGGAACGCGAAAGGAGACCTTCCGCGTTCTCATGGTACGCGCTGGGTTATGGCGGAAATCCAGTGGAATGACGCTCCCGGAGATGTTATATTGGTTTCACTGGTAAAAATAAATAATTGAAATGGGTATATATTTGTTTTTTGTTAAGTTGCCTAATAATTATGCACAGTAATAGTCACCTGCACACACAGATATCCCCCTAAAATAGCTAAAACTAAAAACAAACTAAAAACTACTTCCCAAAACATTCAGCTTTGATATTAATGAGTTTTTTGGGTTCATTGAGAACATGGTTGTTGTTCAATAATAAAATTATTCCTCAAAAATACAACTTGCCTAATAATTCTGCACTCCCTGTAAAGACCGATATAAAATATGCACTGTCTGGCAGTATGGGCGAGGTGGACTCATGTGAGCTCATGCACGGTATTATTTAGAAAGTATTTCTGACTAGCTAGAAAATGTTACTGTTAACATATTTTTAACAATCAGATCTACGAGGCAAAAGAAGTTTGTATGAGCTTTGTAAGTTAATATTCATTCTTTCACCTTCATTCTTTGGTAAAGCATGAAGTGTTGAAGGCAAGCTTTCTTTTAATTTCTTTAAGGATCCCTCAGGAAAATGAGTGAAAGCCACTGTCTAATGAAACATTTCTAAAGACTGGGAACTTTTGCTCCAGATTACTTTAAAAACTGACAACAAACAAGCTTTGGCTCATTATGACAGAAAATGTGAAGCTTTTAAAGATTTTTAAAGATAGTAATCCAGTGGTACTCAGACTGTGGGGAGGGCCAAATTGGTGGAGAGAAGAGCCAGAACAGGAGACATGTGGACAAGCAGGGAAAACATATGAGGGGCAGCTAACTTGAATAAATATGACTTTTTCAGGAAAACAGTAGAAGATGTTAGGAGTTGGGTTCTGGTTATGTGGTGTTTTTGTCTGTATGTGTTTTTGGTGCCTCCCTTTTTGTATAGGTAGGCGGGGCAGTGAGTCACTGAACCTGGCACACCTGTTACTCATCAGCTGCATTCTTCAGAAGTGTTCTTTAGGGGCTACCTGACAGAAGACTAGTGTCGGAGTATTGACGTTTTGGGAGAGTCTGTAATTCTACCCCTGCCTGCTGGAGCCGTTGGATTATTTCTGGTGACTGTAAGGAGTTTTGTTTCCTCGCCAGGGTTTCGCCTCGTCTGGTTTGTTTCCGTCTGTTTCCGTCTGGTTTTGGCAATAAACAGTACCAAGTAGGCTCTTCAACTCTCTGTAAAGTCTACTTTAAGCTTTTCTCGGTTATCGGGCAAGACCCTCCTAATTCTCACGTCCCTCTCCTTTTTTAGATCGAGTGCACTACCTGTGTGTGTTTCCGTCACCTGCACGTCCTGGCTCCGCGTCCCCATTCATACGCTATTGTACATACTTTGTCCTTGTAAAACCTCCCCATCACTGTAAATAAACTGTCTTCACCGCAACTCTGCCTCCGTGTGTTCTGCTCCCTGGGTCCATCTGCATTTGCCATAACAGAAGATGGATGATTCATTTTAGGAACTATTTTATTGTTAATGACTGCTAAAATAAGTTTTTTAGCTTCTCATATGGGGCATGCAGAAAAAGTATAATAAACACTGTCAACAGGCAGACGCTTAGCGGGGACAAAAAAAGCCAAGAAAAAAAAGTCTGGGTGCTGAAACATTTTGGCCCAATGTTACCTTGCAATTTACAACAATATTAATTTAATGATTTATATTTGGACTATGACTGGAAATGTAGTAATACAGGGGTGACAGGAACATAATTTAAAAAGCAAATGGAAATGAAGAAGGTTTGGCACAACAACAAGAAACAATCTGTACCTGTAGGTGCTGAAGTGTTGAGACTTGTTGATGTAGTTGCAGCAGTGCCGTTTGTGATTGTGAGGGAAGCAGTTGAAGTGAATGGAGTTATAGTAGTAGAGTTTCCGTCCGGCGGTGTAGATGTTGTATTGTCGCTCGTTGTGTTGACTGCAGTGAGTAAAATTGTGCTGTTGTCTGCTGTCGTGAAGACTGGTAAGTGAAGATAGGGAAACAGCAAAAATATTATGAAACATTAACTCTCTATTGACATGGCTACAACAGCATACTTTACAGAACACTGAAAATACACATTTTTTCTTAAGTGATTATACATGTTGTGGAAAAAAATGGCTCATTTAGGTAATGTTGCTGTGGTAATAATGCAAATAAGATACAACATTAAAACCACTGACAGGTGACAAGAATAATTTCTGGCATTTATATTCAGGCCTGATGTACCACACACCCAAACACCAATGCAGAGCACATAAAACCCTTATTGCCAGCTCTATATGTGATAGCAGTGGCTTCCCCCTGCAAGAAAACGTACATGACACACTGGAGAAAATACTAAGGAGTCCCCCCAGAGCCCTGTAATGGTGTCATTTTAAAATTATACCAGTTACACCAGCTGCAGTCACAACTTAATGTTTATTGTTATGCACAACTCAAAACATTATATATTTGAGTGTAGCATCAAGTTAATTAAACTTCTGGATATTGATCTGGTCAGCAGAAAGGATCTTTAATCAGTCTCAGCTGCTTTGGTGTTAATGAAATTAACAACAGTGCCAGAGGCAAGAACCTACAGAGGATACAAAGGTAGTCCAAGTCTTCCAGAATGGCACATCAATACATGGCACTGCATTCAAGTATGAGCATTACCAGTGCCATACAAAACACTGTAGGACACTCCAATAACTGTGTTGATATCACAGGTAAATGATTTCAATACATGTGATCGGTGTGTTCATATGCATATGAACCTGCCAGACTGGTTTGATAGTGTATGTTAATGATAAGACCCAATACAATGCTTTTACAGTCATCAAAAAATGGCAGTGGATCTTCTACCTCTCATTCTAAGAAATATACCATTTACTGAAGGAACTGTTCAGCACAACCTTTGAAAGTGTTTTACTCTCTCAAATAATCGTGTTGCTGCACTGTGGCATACTCCTATTTCGAACAGTATAATAAAAAAAATACTCCAGATTAATCCAGATTAATGTCAGGTTATATTTCATCTGTTACACTTGCTTGCTATAACATTGTTTCAAAATCCGGTTTGCAAACATTTCCATCCAAGACAAACCAAAGCAAAAGACAAATCAAAACAAACAAACACAAAATCATTTTTTTTTCACTCAAAAAAGTGAATACTATGATAGAGATAAAGTACACTGTAATATCAAATTAGTTCCCAGAATGTAAAAAAATGATTAAAAGTGAAACTTAATTAAGATAAGGGCAACTTATTCTTTCTGAGCAACCATGTTTAAAATCACAGCTCAGTTTCCTGCTAAATTTGCTTTGTTGTTTCATGTAAGCTCCTTAACAGACCACTTTGAAAGTAATATGTCATCTCAGCTCTTATGCCTCTGCTTTTTCACCAGAGAAAGAGATAAATGCTAAAAAATACAACCTGTAAAAATGAAGGCAAAAATAAATAAGACTTTAAATCCTGGGACAAAGTCAATCATTCGACTGACAGAAGCTTCACAACAGGAAGACCGATTGCTTGTTTAACGACCGGCACCCTCTTCTTTGTCTAAAATAAATTTATAGATTTCATTTAAATACAGATAAACATCGAACTAAATACATAAGAAAAACATAATACATTTATAAACAGTGTTCACTTTTTTGGAACATAACTTAGTCTGATTTATGCTTTTCTGTAAAGAATAAGATGTGACTCAGCTACTTATGTGCATTTATATTTATGGGTATATGGTTTTTGGCTTTTGAAACCGGGCTGTCGCAATAAAAAAGAAAGAAGAAAGAAAGTGCTTTTAAAATGAAAAAAACAAAACAAAAACAAAACAATCATATGTTACTCACCGCTGTAAGGAGGCAGAAAACCTGTCAGGAGTGAGAAACACCAAACGAATGCAAACCAATCCATGACTCTTACTGTTTGGTCAGTTGGAGGGTAATGTCATTTCTAAGTGAATCACATTGAGTTATATAATACATTTGACTTCCTTGTTGATTAACTGCCTGTTGTGTAACACAGTTAAGACTATAGGCATGTTAGAAAACTGTTTCTTCTTCTTGCTCCTATTTGTAAATTGGGTGTGATTTATCATGCAGAGGAAAATATTTTAACAGAGGATTTTGCTAGTGTCAAAGGAAAATTACCAGTGATTAAAATAAAGAACACAAACAGTAATTCCATAATTTTCTAATAATATTCAAACTTATTTCTCACACTAGCCTAATCCTGAAAAACAAAAACAACTTCTTGACTGGACCTCAGTGATCAAATTTGAAGCTAGAGGTTATGGGATTTCAGTTTTATCAACCAGAATTTCATAAGTACTACGATGAGGCTGTACTTTACTGTGTGGAGGTTCTGGAATGTAGACTTAGGTGTACTATTACTGCAGCTGGAGGCATTTTCAAAATGTGGAGCAGCCAGTAATGTGGGGCATTCTTGAAAATTATTTGCTGTGATGTCGTCCATTGTCTATGCTTGTCATCTTTTTCTTTTCCGTCATGTTTCTCTCAGGGCTGTGTAATATTTGAATTTGCACAGTCTCTATCATATGCTCTCATACTGACAAGACCTTCACAATATTATTCAAGTGTAAGTTTAAAAAAAATGAAATTAAGCATTTAGCTTTTTAATACGACAAGCACAGAAGTTCATAATTAAATGGATAAATTTATTTTAGCTGTAAATTAACATGTGATTTTAATATATATGTTAACTGTTTATATATGTATATATATGTTTATAAGCTTGACAGGACAGAGTCTAAAAGCATCACCACATTTGCTCTGTATAAAACATTGGTTTTCTCAGTTGATATTTTGATGGTTTGAACTATTATTCACTTGGATCAGGAAACACATAGCAAACTCTTTTGCTATGTGTGAGACTGTAGGAATGTTATAAAACTATTTCCTGTTTTGTTTTGTTTTGTTTAATTATAATTTGTGACACCTAATTCAAAATCTTTTTGTAAACTGGTTATGGGTTATCCCACAGATGAGGTTTTCTTTGCCGGAGAATCTAGCTAGAAAATCATCAGTGATTAAAAGGATGAATAAAAACAGTAATTCCAAAATTTTAGCAGAATAATCAGACTTATTCCACATGGTAGCCCAATCCTAAAAGAACCAAAAAAAAAACCCAACCAAAAAACAAACCCCCCCCCCCCCAAAAAAAAACAAATTAGATGTAATTCTTGACTGGACCTCAATGATCAAATTTAAACCCAGAGTTAATGGAGTTAATCTCAGTTTTTTCAACCTGAGTAAATAAGAGGTGGCTGTACTTTACAGCGTGAAGTTTGCAGAATGTAGGCGTGCACATTACTGTAGCTGGAGGCATTTTCCAAAATATTTGGAGCAACCAGTAATGTGGGGTGGTCTTGAAAATTATTGGTTGTCTACTTTTTCTGTTGCCCTGACACACTATAAAAACAATTACTTATATAATAAACTTTTTTGACCAAGAAACAGACTGTAAACTCTTTTCTTAAAAGCAAATTCATTTCTCGGAGCATGAAATGGTGATTGACCAAGTAAAAAAAAGGAAACAACACAAGTAACAATGGTAAACTCGCAAGCATAAAGTTGTCCGAGCGCCTGCTGCCAAACAAACCAAACCTCTGGCTCATGCTCAGCGGTACCACTCTCTCTGATGCTGCTGCAGGGAAGTCGGACTCACCTGAGCGGCATCCACAATCACGTCTCGCTGGCTTAAAAATCTGCAATGGGTCCTGGGTTATTGTTGTTGTTGGAGTGTTCAGCTGCAGCCGTGTGTGTAGTAATAAAAAATGCTGGACGAGTCTGCTGTGGTATGTTTACAGAGGCCAACTGGGAAATTAATATTTTCAACACACAATTTATTTTGTCATAATAATACGTTATCATCATAGCCTATATAACCAGAACACTTTACATTATGCAGACTGTCTATGACTGTTGTAGGTGGTGAGCACTGTCAGTAAGCTAAAACAGATTTAAACCCATTGGAGAAACTTCTTAGGAGTTCCCCCAGGGCCCTGGAGGTGTAAGAGTTACATCAGCAGGGGTTCAGAACGTGTGATCATCACATGGTTCATGCAGACTTCAGACAGTTCCTGGAAGTGCTTAGTTCGAACATGTGAATGTGGCGAGACAGAACTCCTTTTCCAGTAATTAGTAACTGAAAATAGTTTTAAAACCAGAATTAAGTGCATGCTGTCAAATCTTTGTATTTGTGTTCATAAGTTACATATTCATGATTTAGTATAAACACCAAGCCTTACCTGTATTCTTGAAAAATTTCCCTTTTGCATGCTACGGCTTTTTCTTTAACATTTTAAGTTTCCCGATTGGGGTCACAACTTCTTTATTACTGTTATATTTTCATGAATAGAATAAATGTATCCAAGTAAATAGCTTTTTCATTGGATTTTCAGTAATCCCAAGATAACTAATACTTTAAGTAATCTCAATTATAAATTAAGTTTAAGCCTTTCAGATGCATGATTAAGAAGTCTTCAGATTTCCATACATTCCATTCTATTACTAGAAGGTTTTTCTTTTTTTAACAAGAAATGTTAAACATTAAGTTGGGGATCATAATACATAGTTCATATAAACTTTGGATAGCTTTCAGAAGTGCTTCGAGTATATTTTTAATGTGCAGAACTATTTTTTCAATAATTAGTAGTCAATAAATGCACCGAGCTACAATAGCTTCCCTAACACAGCGAAACTGAGTATTAGCATGACCAGCAAGTCCTAACAAGCCTTTTTGACACATTTTAAGCTTACATTACCACAGTCAGCAGGCTTCTGTGGTTAAAATGTTTTGTATGCTAATCATTAGTAGTCACAACCTGATATTTATTGTTGTATTTTGATTAAATTGAATAAAAACTTCAGTAATCTTAATAACAATATATTTTAAGACTTTCAGGAACTGACTGACAGGTAAAGTTTCAGCATTCAGTGATACACATTAAACTGAATGCATAACAGATACAATAATAAATTTATATAACATATGCATTTATATAGCTTTTTGTAAACATAATTTTGTCCAATTTCAGTTTTTCTGTAAATAAAACAGTAAATAAGTGATGCAGTTTTGTGCCTCAGTTAATTATTATTAAGTGGATTTTCCCTGTATTCACCATGTGTATCGGGTTTGTTGATATTCAAACATGAATGATGGCGCATTTAAAATGAAAAACTAAATATGTTACTCACCGCTGTAAAGAGGCAGCAAAGCTGTCAGAAGTGAGAAGTACATTGCAAACCAGTCCATGACTCTGACTGTTGAGTTGACTGTAGCCAAGTGTGGCACAGTGTCAAATTAGAGCAAACTGCGTTACGCAAGAGAGGAGGCATTTTTACTTCCTTGTTGACTCAAGAGACGACAGACACGGGTGGAAAGTGTTGACTTTAAACTATTCACCAGTTTTCCAATTGTGTTTTTAAAGGCCAAGTAAAATCAGAGTTATGATTTATATTTTACACAAATTATAAATCAGTTTTTTGGTAAATTCTAAATGCTACTCCCACAGAGGATGATTATCTTGTTAAGTGTACATCCTTACTGGGTAAGGCTCGGGATACTGTGGCTCCTCTGATAAAAAGAGCCTTAAATCAAAAGTACTTGAATCCCTGATATAACTCTCAAAAGCACACGCTATAACAGGTAACCCATAACCTGGAGAGGAAATGGGGCCTCACTAATATAGCCTTTCTTTAGCCTGGAAAAAAAGAATAAAATCGTTTTTTGCTGTATAAAAAAGCTCTCTTAGAACATCTAACTCTTCATTACTGATTGGAGAAAATAAGAACAACCCGAGGTTTCTCTTCAGCACTGTACCAGGCTGACAAACAGCCAGAGCTCTGTTTGCCAAGTGTTCCTTTAATCTTAACCAGTAATCACTTCATGAATTTCCTCAGAAACAAAATCAGTACTGCTGTCCAGCTGTTGGGTGCGCTCTAGTTTTCACACAGTCATGCTCATCCTATACTTTTGTTTTCCTGTCTGTCAGCTTAGACATTGTCATAGTACACATATACTGTAATAACTGAAATAACACTAATAGAAATAAATAAACAAACAAAAAACCAATGAAGTGAACAAAAGGAGACTATAGAGAACTTAGAGATCTGATCTTGGAAAGGCAAAATGTGTTTGGCACAAAATCGCATTCAGACCATAATTCTGATTGCAAAAGTTGCCAGACAGGACAGGTTAGAAAATTGTTTAGTTGTCACAGGTAGTGTTGGAATTTCTCAAGAAAGACAGTTCCCTAAATGATGCATTTTGTACACTTTTACCAGATTAAAGATTTTTTGACATTTCCTTGTTGGTTTCTTTAGTTTATATACATGATATCCTGACACTCTACTCATCAGCTCCAAATTTAATGTTTTGATTTGCAATCCTTTCTGCTGAATGCTTAATGTCTAACTCTAGCAGTTAAATTTTGGTCACTTTAATCTCACCATTACCTACCCTCCTGGTTCCTGGAATGTCAAGCCTGGTGCTTTCTCTTATCAGTTTTTCCGAGATACTTACCCAGTTGAACCTGAAGCCATCCTGCCTTCCTCCCGTCAACTTCTGTCATTCTCATGAGAAGTTGAAAACCAGCTCGAAAAAAACAACAAAAAAAAAAACAACAACAACTGAGCATCCTGGTACTGGTCCACACTGCCACCAGTGCAACCGCCTCAACTTGGGGTACATCAAACAATTTTTCTACTAAAGACATTTTTTTGGTGCCCATATCTGGATAAGAACACAAAACAAGAACATGTTTCAACATGCTCAATCTATGCAAGAAGTGGCCCCAAGCTTCCTACAGGACATTTATAAACATTATCAATTTCAAATCATATTACTCAGGTTAAGCATTGAATTTTGTAGCAGGTCTCCCACTAAAAACGAACAGATTATCTTCTTTTCCTTTCCATTATTTAAACTCCCCACTTCTTCTGACACTGCTAAGATCCCAGCTAATCATGTGTTCAGGCTCTATAGCATTCCATTCAACAAAAGGCCCACAATTCATCTCCCAGGTTTGGAGGGCCTTTTGTGAAGCCCTAAGTGGTAAGGTCAAACTTAAAGGGTCAATCAGGAGGTAGGAGTCCCCTGATGTATGGTATCTTCAAACCCATCTTTCTTGACAACTCAACCGGCATGGATGGAATATCCCCAAAGCACACACACTTTCTCTTCTGTAAGCCTTTCTTGTCTCAATGTTTCTCTAGGATACCAGCCAGTTTATAGTCTCAGACACACGACTGGCAACAGTGACAGTAAAGACAAATCTTGTAAGTTAATAACGAATCAAGTTACAGGACAGAAATGATCATTAATATGTAAATACATGGATGCTGAAGATGCTGTGGCATTTGTTGTTGTAGTTTCAGTATTACTGCTTCTTGTGTTGACTTCTATGGAAGTTAGAAAGGTTGTTTTTGGTTAGAAAGGTTGTATTTGTTTATCAGATATGTCAAAATACACAATGGATATTGAATAGGACAGTGGTAGTCTGAGGTTGTGTTGCCAATCAGTAGGGGGACCTCTGGATGCTGAAATGTTGCTGATGGCTGCTGATGGAAAGAATGGTGAAGATGGGAACATAGCAAAACCATTACTTATGGTGAGAGTACGTGGCATCTGATGGCTACCATAGTGGACTTCCTAGTGAAATAATACACATCACCTTCTGTCATTTCTCTGTTAAAGGAGTGTGTTGTGTATACTTTCAATGAAAGTAATAAAAAAAATAATAGCACACCAAACAAAAAAAGTAACTATTTTCAAACAGTATATTCAGTTTTTTTTTTAATAGAAAAAGGTTAAAAACCTAACAAAAGAATAACGCCCTAAAAATTTAGAAATACTTTATGTCATTTTACCAGATTAACATCAGGTCATGCTTTCTTATATTATTAAAGTTAAATTGTTTCTGCAACTTGGATATCAATACAGAATTGGCTTCTAAACATTTCATCACTTGCATTTAAAAATAGTAAATATGTTTTCATCACATTGACTATGTGCAACTGTGTGCAGCCTCACAGCTCAGTTTCCTGTTATATCAACTTTCATATCAACAGTTTTGTACTTCTGCATATTTAGACTGATCTAATAATTGAAAACTACACAAGCATAACAAATCAAGTCTATTAGGCAAACAGAAGATTGATAACAATGCACAGCAATTGGAATACATACAAAACATGAAGTGAAGTAATGCTAGGATATCAGAATCCGAGCACTTCATTAATCCCAGAAGTAATCAAATTGCCACAGTTGCTCCTAGACAGTAAGTAATACAACAAATTATGGAGTTAAAAAAATAGCTCTAATTATAACTATCCCAGTATATTACAAAAAATTTAATATGGTTGACATTGAGGTGTGTGAATGAATATTTGTGTTTCACCTTATTTAACCCTACTGATATCTAGCTGTAACTTTCCTGAACCTAGCAAGAGTGTGAAGATTTAGAAACAAACTAGTTATAAACTGTGTTCAAGGTCATGGCCTACTCTATGTGTCTTCATTATCAGGCCGGTGCCTAAATGACTGTGGGGAATGAGCTCCCTACCACTGAACAGATAAAGATTGTATCCACAGGATGGTTTTAAAGGAGCTGTTATTATTTCGTCTGATGGTAATTGACCACTTTGCACAGGTTTTAACTTTCTATTTCTAAATCTCAAAAAATCCTTTTTCCACAACAAGGTGCCCCTCTCACCAAACTTCACTTGCTATTTTCTCTGTAGAGGGTGAGCAACTATTGCACTGTGTACTTGTGCTTTAGATGGAGGAATTGTAGGTGAGGGAGAAAGGATTTCCTGTGCAGTTCAGTATTGCTCCTGTGACTGTTTAGCACATCATAGAGATATCCAGCATTGTACTGTCCAACCTGCCTCTCCAACACCACTTTAAGAGAGTCCAGCTCCATCCCCATAATGTTACTTGCCTTGAGGATCAATTTATTGAGCCTGTTGGCATCTGTGAGTAAATAATTTATTAATTTGACTTCTTGTAGTCTATACACATTATCCACGTCTTCAGGTTAATGGTGCTCTTTTGCCATTTAGATTTATGAAAAATACCAAAACTTGGCAGTACCAGTACTGAGTCATGCTGCTTTTAAATATTAAATTCAAAGAGTCTGCAAAGGATCAGGATCAGATGCAAACCAATTCCTGACTGATAAGTCTGGTTAACACACACAGACTCTGGCGCAATGCCAAAGTATAGTTACCTTGACATGCTGTAAACGTGAGGAGATTGCACAGATACATGACTGATTACAGACTGTACACATGTAGGGAATGCTGACACAGATTTAATCATTTAGCAGAAAGCCTGTCTGTAGCACAGCCAGGTTGTTTTCTGAGTAGACGTTTGTTTTTGGGGTATTTTTTTTGGCATATCCCATAGCCACAAAGTCATTTCAAAATTGATAAGAATTAAAATAAAAATAGTAATTCAAATCCTCTCTGAGGATCATGATTAATTTATTAGATAACTATTAATTTTAGCATACAGTCAGGCTGTCCAGCTCTTTGGATCTTTTTTTTAAACAGCAGCTAATGTTTATCTTTGGCATCCTCCCGTAACAAAAACAGTATCTTTACTGTTGCCAGGATTAGGGCTTTTTATTATCTCAAACACAACACACAAGCTAATGGGATTCACATTTAATAGTATGGTACTGTATTCGTAAGTTATGGCATGTGCAGTGAGATATGCACTATCTCACACGTTTCAACTACCTGCTGTTAAATGTGACTGTTAGTATTATAAAACTGAAAAGCCCATGCTATTAACCTTGAAGCATCGACTTTCAAGCCTCTGATATATATCTTGAATCTTATGTAATTTCAAAAAATGTATTAGTTGTTGAGAATTTTGCAGTTTATTGTCAGAGTATAGCTGGTGCCATATCGTGCCTGCAGTGACTGCTGCAAATGCTATTTCTCAGGTGGGTTTGACGTGTTGAACCTTGAGGACACAGCGCTCACAGTTCAACTGGAGAAGTATGTTGGACAGGAACTGTGAGAGAGGAGATTATCAGTGATTATAAAGGCACGCTGCATCTGATGCTGTATGATTTGTATTCAGAAATTGTTTTTCCTTACACTGGATAAAGCCTCTAAGATCACATCTTTGCTATCCCGATCAGAGGATGAAAGTGAAGCTTTTAGATGAAAAGTCACTGCTTGGAAATCTTAAAGCAAGATACAAATAAAAATACACTTATTTAAGTACTGCAGATCTTTGATGTATATAAATGTTAAAATAGATATATGGACATTTCATTGACTGTACCTTTGTCTGAGCTTGTGTCAGTTGTGGATTCCGTGTTTTTGTTGGAAATACCAGCAGTGTTTCCACTTCCTGGGAAAGATACAACACCCCTGTTATCCAGATTTGCACAGCTGTCTAACAGTCTGTATTCTTAAAAGACTCTATCTAATGATATATAGCAGGTGTGTCAAACCTGCCAGAATTGGCCTGGCAAGGATTCTAATCCAACCCACTGGATGCCCTTGGAAAACGTGAGGGAGGACTTAAATTGTGGACTTATTTTCATATGTTTTACAACATTTCTTACTGATAGAATAGAATAGGTCTTTATTGTCATTGTACATGTACAACAAAATTGTGGAATTGTCATAAATACCTCCCTGATGGCTTTTCATATTAAATCAAAGTAATTATGTAAAAGATAAAGAATTAAATGACAGAAAAGTTCCTGTTTTTTCCACTAACTATACTAGAAATTTCTAGTATAGGCAGTTTTTTCTTTTTAATGGATCCACAGCAACAAAAAATAGAAAGAAAAAAGAAAAAAGAAACGCTACCACAACTACCCAACTTTTAAAATATCTTTAATTGGAGACAATTGGGGATTCCATAGTAGGAAAGTATGTTTCTTGTTTTCTGAATGATGATCTATTACACAGGCTGATATACTGCTGTTAACAATTCCACCTGTGCTTGTCCTACCAATGGTTATGAAAATTTCTGTCATGATATACTGTAGGGTCATTCAAACAATGACCAACCTGCAACAGTGGAGACTGATGTTATGAGGTCATCTAAAGGAATAGATGCAGTAGTGCTGCTTTTTTGGCTGGTTGGTGTAGAATCAAAGACTGAAGTTGTCTCAATATCTGCTAGTGTAGCAGTGGTGCCCGCTGTTGCAGTGGAGACGACTGAAGATGTTTTCTTAATTGCTAGTGTAGATGTATCACTGCTTGTCTGGTTGGTTGCTGTAGATATTGGCACTGTGGATGCTGAGGCTGTGCTCACATTAAGTGCAGATGCTGCATTGAGCACTGGTGTGGTGATGTTTGTATCTGTATATATTATATTGTTGTTTCCAGTGGCTTGTTTTCTTGTTGGTACTTGGGTCACAACTGTAGCAGAGAAGAAAGAGTTGCATTATAAATATTCAACCCTGAATCCTCAAATTCTTACATGTGTGAATGCAGACCTTGCTATTTTGCACGTTCACTCTCACTTACATTCTGTACAGGTTGACCTGTAGTCATGGCAGCAGTCACCAAATGTCAGACATATCTGATCACAGTAACACCCCCTGAAACAACTGGAGTTTTGTCCAGGGCAGCATAGCACTGGTGGACCTGCACAGTCTGGAAACAGCACACACACCACAGCTTCTGGCATAAAACTGCATGATCAGCATGGCACATATTTGTAACTGTAATTGCAACATGCTATTTCAAAATATACTAGTAATGTATAAAAATATAAAGTAATGATCTCACAAACAGTAATCAAAAAGATGAATAATATTAAATACAGAATAAATGCAACTGTAATAAATCTGGTTGTTTGTGTGTTGTCAGATTGAGGATTTTCTGAAATGTTTTGTGGACAGGCAACAAGGTGGTTAGGGTTCAGGAGTAAGCAAAGATCACTAAATGGAATGAGAGCAGTGAAAACACTTCATTAGTTCCACATTAGATTGACAGGTGGTGACTGTGGAGGCTATTTGAGCATATGAAAACTGATTGTCACGTTCAAGAAACCAGTTGATGTGAGCTTTGGGACATGGAATGTTATCCTGCTGGAAGCAGCCACCAAGATATGGTCATAAAGACATGGACAGTACTCAGGTAGCCTGTGCAGCAGCCTGATCAGTTCATACAAGGCCAGATGGAATCATGCTTTCATTTTGCTTATGTCTAAATGTCACAGTAGAAATGGGACCAGACATCTAATCTTCTGTCTAATTTTGGTGAGCCTCTGAATCATAGAGCCAGTTTTCTGTTTTTAGCTGAGAGGAACAGCACTTGGTGTGGTCTTCCACTTCTGTAACCAACATATTTTTGTGCATTCAAAGATGGTGTTCTTCACACCTTGGCTCTAATGAATGTTTTATTTGAGTTGCTGTTGCCTTAGCATTAGCTCAATGCAGTCTGGCCATTCTCATTTCACCTTGGACATCAACACGGTATTTTCACCCAGAGAAATGAGTAAAAATGCCTTGAACAGTTTCACTGGATATTTTCATTGGGTATTTTCTTTTATCCTGGAATATTCCCTGTAAACATAGAGATGTTTGTATAGGAAAATTCCAATAGATCAGCAGATTCTTAAAATACTCAGTCTGTCTGCACCAACAACAATGTCACATTCAAAGTCACTTAAGTCACTTAAATCTCCTTTCTTCCCTATTCTGATACTTGGTTTGAGCATTGTCACCATGTCTCCATGTCTTCTTGCTTTCTTTGAGCTTTCGCCATGTCTACCAGGTGTGCCTAACAAAGTGGCTTGTGAGTGTACTTGTAGCTTCAGTAGGTGACAAAAATCAAGTTTGTTATTGTGGGGTTTAGATATAAGCAGCGTCTGTCGCACTGAACACGATGGCTAATTGTACAAAGATTGTTGTGGGTATTACCTGTTGGTTTAGTAGTTGGAGCTGGTATTTGGGCTAGAAAAATGTAAAGATAATGACAACAATATAAAAACATATTTATATTAAAGAAACATGTTAAATTTTAAATACATATTATTAACATACAGTTATGACTTAATTTTTCTTGCCCAACAGGTACCAAAAGCACGAGGACTTAAATACATAGTAATGATATAACTTTCCTGCCAGTTTGAAGGTTCTTCTGCATCTGTACATTGCCAGACTGTAGCATAATGGCCTTGGCATCAGCATCAGCTCAAGCACCATGATAGATATTTATAAATTCAGATCTACTCAGTCCATTCCTGAGATATGTATTCGAGCACTAGAACCAGCTAAAGGAGGCTCAGCACAGGGAAGTAAATATCATCATCTGTCACTAATAGCAGCCTCAAGCTCCAAACCGTAAAACTAGTAGTGTTAATGCTTACAAACTCAGTCTAATCTTTACTAGTTAGAAAAGTTTGCTCGCTGTTTTTGTTAGCTACTTAAGTGAAATCCAACAATACCAGAATTATTGACCATGCATTCACCTATATATCCAGGGACATGAACTCAAACTATCAGTAACATTAAAGAGGATCCACCTGAAAACACATCAACTAATTAAAAAAATCTAAAGGATCTAAAAGTAGGATCTACTCTTGTTAAAACAGCAGTTTGAAAGTATATATAATGTCTCAAATACATTTTTGTAGTATGAAATAATTGTGCCATAACTTTTTGAAACTGTTAAATAGTAGCCAGTAGGCATAGCTTCACTTACCATCACAGAGAAACCTTAAGAAAAGAAAAATGCACAGAACAAACGCATCCATGGCTCTATGTGGTGTTGCAACACTTGAGAATAAGGATTCCACATAAACATGCCCTCATACAGATACAGACGAGCTTTTCAAGCAAGAACAATCCTATTGTTTGCTAGAAAAAAACAATTACCTTCCTTATCCGTATCATGTTACAGGTTTTGTGTTATTTGTTTTTCCTTTGTCTGGGTTGGTGTTCCTGCTGTACTGCAGGTGGTTAATGGGTTGTACCTTAAAAATGTACACGTGTATGCTGCTGTAGCTAAACTTGGGACCAAATGGCTGCACACAAAGCAACACAAATGTCCTTACAGTGCAGTTTTATTAGAGTAGTAAGTTCATCAGAAACCTTCAACAATGCAGGAAGTCAAAAACACCTTATGAAATGTGATCATTCACCACATACTTTTTAATTTTTTTATATTATCCAATGAGAATAATAGCTCAATTTACATGTAGAGTACAACGATTATATCAAATATATGTAGAAATAATAAGAAAACGATAAGTATCTAAACATTCATGAAAAAATAGATATGCTGATATTCAGAAAACATAGCCCTAAAAAACTAGGTAAAGACAACACTTGCTGGCTAACAAAGAAAAGCCAAAATCATTACACTCATCTGTTCTTTTTTATCCATATGGAGTTTTATGTAACTGATAGAGATTAAACTCATCCACATTCAAAGACAGTGTTTCATCTGGCATTCACACTCTCCAGCTCTCTCCAAACTCTTGAGTGCTTCTGGCTATGGTACCATCTGGCTTCATCCTGTCATTTTTTCTCTGAGCATCAAAGTTTCCACACAGGCCTCCCACCTTCCTTCTATAAATGTGTGGTAGAGTAATCTCTGCAGAATAAATATGAGCATTTAATACATTGTATGAATATGGGAAACAATAAATTATTTATTAGCTTAAAGTGGAATGACACATTAAAGAAATTACATCATCTGCATTTGATATTGTAAACTGGCTACCTGCTGAATGGTGTCCATTAAACGCCACTGACAAGCCAAAATCAGTTTGTAGGTAGATATGAGAGGAACGCTTCCAGATCTTTAGACCACCAGTCACTGAGACGGGCATTTCTGTTGGTTTTCCATCCACCTGAAGAGGAAAAAAAAATCTCTCAGTGCAATTTAATATAACTGAAGTATATGTAGATGTCAATTCTGCTGTTCATTCCTGTATGATTATGTTTGTTGTATGAAGAGAAACATACATTTTTGTTGTGGAAAACTTGAGTATTAGCTGAAATCTTTCCTATATTATCAAATACGTACAAGTTATTGAGATTCTATTAGCTTTCAGTACGCAATAGCTAATGTTAGCATACTAGTGTGATACAATCACAAGCAAAGTACATTATAACGCTTACAGTCTTATACTTGCTTAACCTTGGCACTTTATCGCTAAAAGCTCTGCACTATATTGCTAGAAATTTGCAGAGCTGCTAGTCTCTAATTTTTGCAAGATTAATGTAATCTACTTAATTTTGCTAAAATTTGCTAAAATCAGCTATTTTATTAAAATCCTCTATTTTTCAGGGTTTTGAATTTTGGTCTTGTTAAAAAAAAAAAAATTGCAGTATCTGTTTTAGTCAATGTGCAAGAGTTTTAGTTCAGTACCCTTGCACATTGAGATTCATAGGATTATGTTACTCACACACAGACACAATAACATCTAGGCACCGGATAAACATGGAATATTGCCATTACTGTTTTTTACACGTTGTCTCTCTTCCTCTGTCTTACACCTACAAATGTTAAAGTGAAAAGAAATGCACTATCACACAGCATAATTTAGCACATATAACATCATCTCCCTCGCTACAGTTGTAACACCTTGAAGAGAAAATGTGAAGAGGAGCTAGTTATTTCCCAGACTGACTTTACAAATGTCTGTGTGTAGGTAGCATCACACTGTGCCACAGTAAAATGCTAAGAAGTTAATGTGTTAATACATACAATCAGTTTCCGATTCTTCTTGAACTCCACAGTGTGATTGTACACTCTGATCTTAAGCTCTTGTAATCTGTGGTGTTCGTCATGTTCTTTGCTGTCATCGTCATCATCGTCATCATCATCACCTTCCCTGCTCTTCTGCTCTTCTTCACTGCTGCTGTCATTTTCATGCTGACTATCACCGCCCTGATCTAAGACGGGCGTGTTGATGCTTTCAATGTAGATGTCTGGAAGGTTGTTTGGCAAGTTGCTGGTCCTCACCAGCACGTAAGAGTGTTCACCCTCAAAGTCATGCTTCATTTTATCAAATGTTTTATATTCAGGGTCCTTCTTGATCGTACACTCATCGAAGTCTGTGGGGAACAAGAAGAGCAGTTAAATAAATAGGAACAAAAGCATAGTTTAGGTACATTGCAGGCATGTAGACTACCTGTAGACTGGCAGTAATAATTGCCCTTTTCATTTTGAAGGCAGACAGCATTTCCATCACACTCATCTTCATCATCACAGTCAATCTTTCCTATTCCGTCATCCTTCTCACATTCACATTTCTGACAGCAGTGATCTGTGTACCACTGTTCATTAAACTGAAAAGACACAGACAGTCAACATACCACACGACCACATGCTCATTTTCAAAATTGTCCATATTGTCAATTTGTCTTACTTGGTGTTTGGTGCCATTCTTGTCCACACAGCCACATTGTTCCAGAGGCACACAAATCTTCATTTTCATGACAAAGCCATCATCGCACACACATCCAGGAACACAAACCTCATTGTCACTACAATGTGGTAGGCCATTCAAGAATAAACAGGTTGGACTACATGCAGGGACACAAGTGGTATAGTGACTATACTGTGGGCAAATTGGTGCTGGGGAAGGAAAGATGTAGAGTTGGAGAACAGATATATCCTCAGTTATAAACTTCAAATGACAGAAAAACAAAATTAAAAAAAGTTTTTGTTATATATTGAAAATGTGTTTGTTAATCCCAAAAAGTTGATTCTGTTCATCTGGATGTATCATTTTCATTGGGAGCAACACTGGATGATTGAGCATGCATCAAGACATGTGCTTGTTATTGTCTTAAGCTTAGAACTGACATACATGCACAAACATAACATGACAGCTACTGTATACATTTTAGGAAACCCAATTCAATGTTTCAGTTTGTTTTTATAACTGTAGACACGCAAAAAGAACTTACTTGGTACCGTCAGGGTTGTTTGTTGCGGTCTTGCTGTTGTTGTAGATTGCGGTTTATTTGTTGTGGGCTGGGGTCCAACTGTGGTTGATGGTTGTGGCCCAGCTGTTGTTTCCGGCTTTAGTTGAGTTGTGGTTGATGGTTGTGGCCCAGCTGTTGTTTCCGGCTTTAGTTGAGTTGTGGTTGATGGTTGTGGCCCAGCTGTTGTTTCCGGCTTTAGTTGAGTTGTAGTTGTTGTTGGATTGACCAGTTCTGTAACAATATTTCACAGTCCGGTCTGTCATTTAGATTGTCAGATAGTGTTTGGACTGCACAAATTATAGTTAGGACATTAGGATTACCTGCACAGCGCCCATGATAAAGTGACACATCATCTACTGCCACATCAGACTGAGTATTCGAACCTCTTCGTCCTTCAAATATAATCTAAAAGTAAAGAGGTTACTGTTACATGGCACTATACTTGTCATGGTATACAGAGTGATTAGGTTACACTTAAATTAAAAGTATTGGACTGTTATTTATTTGCAGTGCAGTTTTCCAACATCAGATAGGTCTAATAAAGAAATGTCTCTGATAGGTAACACACCTGAAAAGTGTCTGTTGCTGTAATGTCCACCTGAGCCAGGTGCCACATATTTCCTTGGTCATTCTGCTTCCTCCAAACCTGATTGGCTGTTCTGTTTTGGAGCAGGTAAACATGGAGGCCCATTGTGTCTGCTGAGCCGTACATATGGTACCAGAACTGCAGACACTGAGGTCCAGAGTCAGAGCACTCAGAGCTGATGAAACGCGCTGTGTCTCCATATGATGCACTGTTGGCTTCAATGTAAAGATAGTGGCCACCTGAATAGGGACATACATTTTTAGACAATAATATTGAGAATGATTCAGTAAATTACACATGTTCAAGTCATTTACATGGTTAAAACTGCTTGTTAAATTTCTTTGCTTCGACATTTTTCACATTAAACTGAAAAAAAAGGGAAAAAAGAAAACTATAATAAAACAAAAATAAAGAAATAACTAACGATCAAATGGCTTTAACAATGCAACTATGGTTAATATTAAACAGAAAATTAGTGTGTGGTTTACTTATTTTTTTCCTGGAAAAATAACTGTTTCTGGCTTGTGTCAGAAAGCTAATTACCTCCTGTGGTGTGATCTGAAGATGGTCCAGTATTGATGGTAGGAGTGGAGCCACTCTGTCTTGTCCAATCAAAAGCATCAGTTATCATCTGATTCCACTGACATAAATCTTGCTCAAAATCACAGTGGATCTGGCATGCTGTTAAAAAAAGAGAAAGAAATATGATTACATCATTGATACAGTAATTTTAGATATCACATAATGGATTTGTAAACCAGAATAAACTAAAATGGGAAACAAGAGCTGCTGTAAAATTATTACTATACCTGGCTGCAGAGGTGGCCGGTTATCTGGAGCTTCAGTAACATTGTTCTTATTAATTAGGTTGGTTGTTTCCTCCACTACGGGAGGGACAGTGATATTTATTATCACTGGTTGGAAGGTAGTAGTGAGCATAGGAGGCTGTGGAGCTGCAGTGGTTTGGACAGGGACACTTGGGGGCGCTGTGGTATTAAGACCAGGTCTAGCTGATTGTGTTGTAATTCCACCTACCAGATCTGCAACAGTTTAACAATGTTATTAAGTGTCTGCATAGAAAGTTGGAAACAGCTTTTCAAAACTGATAAAGTATATTTTGTTTTTTATATGCTTCTTACCTAAGCAGCGGCCCTGATAAAGCTTCAAATCATCTATGGCCACATCTGACTCATCATTGGATCCTCTGCGCCCCTCAGTAATGATCTAAATGATAAAATTCAATTGAATGATATGTTTGCAGGATAATTTTTTATAACTAGAAAGCAGGCCACACTCCATGGTTTGAAATAAGTCACCTGAAAAGGTGTGGTTGGTTCAATGTCCACTTGAGCCAGGTGCCACATATTTCCTTGGTCATTCTGCTTCCTCCAAATCTGATTGGCTATTCTGTTTTGGAGCAGGTAAACATGGAGGCCCATTGTATCTGCTGAGCCATACATATGGTACCAGAACTGCAGACACTGAGGTCCAGAGTCAGAGCACTCAGAGCTGATGAGACGAGCTGTGTCTCCATACGATGCACTGTTGGCTTCAATGTAAAGATAGTGGCCACCTGAACGGGGACATACAATCAGTAAGTTAAAGATATGCTTTTAGGCAATAACACTGAGAATAAATAAGTACAGAAGTTAATTTACAAGCCATTTGCACTTGTTGCTAAAACTGCCTCTTAAAGTTTTTCATACTGAATGGATTAAAAAAACAAAAACAAAAACAAATCACCAAACTGGCTTTAATGGTGTTACTGTTTTATTCGGGAAGTTTAACACTATATAACCTCAGTATATTAACTTTATTTGCCCAATGTCAGAAAGCTAATTACCTCCTGTGGTGTGATCTGTAGAAGGTCCTGTATTGATAGTAGGAGTGGAGCCACTGTTTCTTGTCCAATCAAAAGCATCTGTGATCAACTGATTCCACTGACATAAATCTTGCTCAAAATTACAGTGGAATTGGCACACTGTTCAAAAAAGAAAAATATGATTATATCAGGCATAGAATAATTCTAGACATAAAATATCCATCCATCCATTCTCTTCCTCTTATCCTTATCAGGGGTGGGGAACTGGAGCCTAACTGAGCTCCCACTGGGTGAGAAGCAGGGTACACACTGGACAGGTCACCATTATATTGCAGGGCTAATACAGACAGACAACCATTTGCACTCACATTCACACCTATAGGAAATTTACAATCACCAATTAACCTAACCCCACTAACTGCATGTCTTTGGGCTGTAGAAAGAAGCCACAGTACCCCGAAAGAACCCACACAAACATGGGGAGAACATGCAAACTGCACACAGAAAGGTGTGTTGGAGTCAAACTCATGACTTTTATTTAGTGAGTCAACAGTGCTAGCCACCACCCCACACTGCTGCACAAATGATGGATGTGTAAACTATTATCTGTTAGAGTATAAATGGGACATTGAAGTGTTACTGTGAAATTATTACTATACCTGGCTGCAGAGGTGGCCGGTTATCTGGAGCTTCAGTAACATTGTTCTTATTAATTAAGTTGGTTGTTTCCTCCACTACGGGAGGGACAGTGATATTTATTATCACTGGTTGGAAGGTAGTAGTGAGCATAGGAGGCTGTGGAGCTGCAGTGGTTTGGACAGGGACACTTGGGGGCGCCATGGTATTAAGATCAGGTCTAGCTGATTGTGTTGTAATTCCACCTACCAGATCTGCAACAGTTTAACAGTGTTATTAAGTGTCTGCATAGAAAGTGAGAAACACCTTTCCAAATCAATAATGGTATGTTATGATATATAAACCTTTTACCTAAGCAGCGGCCCTGATAAAGCTTCAAATCATCTATGGCCACATCTGACTCATCATTGGATCCTCTGCGCCCCTCAATAATGATCTAAATGATAAAATTCAATTGAATGATATGTTTGCAGGATAATTTTTTATAACTAGAAAGCAGGCCACACTCCATGGTTTGAAATAAGTCACCTGAAAAGGTGTGGTTGGTTCAATGTCCACTTGAGCCAGGTGCCACATATTTCCTTGGTCATTCTGCTTCCTCCAAATCTGATTGGCTATTCTGTTTTGGAGCAGGTAAACATGGAGGCCCATTGTGTCTGCTGAGCCATACATATGGTACCAGAACTGCAGACACTGAGGTCCAGAGTCAGAGCACTCAGAGCTGATGAGACGAGCTGTGTCTCCATACGATGCACTGTTGGCTTCAATGTAAAGATAGTGGCCATCTAGAAAAGGTGATTGAAAACATTAAAGATATAATAATATAAAGAATAACTCCACCGTTACATCATACCTTTAGATGTATTATGGTTTTATTAACTGTCAGTGTAAATTTTACATCAAATCTTACCACCAGTGTGGTCAGCAGAGGGGCCCGTCATTAAAGTGGGGGTAGAACCTCTTTGCCAGGTCCAGTCAAAAGCATCTGTAATCGTCTGGTCCCAGCTACAAAGGTTGCTTTCAAAGTTACAGTCAAGATTGCAGACTAAAGGGAAACATTTGGAGAAAAAAAATAGCATGAGTCATGAGATACTTGCTAAACTTCCTAAAAGTTAACCCTAGTTACCATTAGAATCTGCACACTCAGTACATGAACAAGATGTAAATGTTAATTTTTAACTTAACATAAGGTTTTATGATGCAGAAACACATGGCTTGTAAAATATAACTTCCTGTGTATTTACTTTGGTGCAAGGGGAGCATTTCTGTAGTTGTAGTAGTAGGCTTAGTTCCACTTCCCAGGGCTGGAAAGCTACCTAAATAAAAACAACACTGACTTTTGGTAAACTCTGTCACATCAGTAATGCTAAAGAAGTTTATATCTTAACCGATTTACTTTCCAAACTGTTTACAACAGTATTGCATAGTTCCATATTTATTAAGCACCTACAGTTTACTTTGCCTTTGTTACCTGAACATGAGCCAAAATGGACAGATATGTCATCTATGGCCACATCTGACTGATAATTAGAGCCTCGAACTCCTTCTATTATAATCTGAAAGGCATAAGAAGAAAATGGAATTCTAAATTAGAATATCAAGTCTTGATTTCCAGCAAGCCATTCATACATTTCTTATGTTCATGTATTGTCAAACTCACTTGGAAAGGACCAGAGACTTTGACATCAGCTCTTCCCAGATGCCATTCTGGTCCCTGGTTGTCCATCATGGACCAGAGCTTTGTTGTTTTACTGTCTTTCAGCAGGTAGATATTAAGAGCCATGGCTGTGGCTGAACCATACATATGGTACCAGAAATACAGGCAGAGTGGTCCGTTAAAATTGCACGCCGAGCTCATCAAACGGGCAGAGTCTCCATGAGTTACATTGTCTCCCTCGAGGTACATGTAGAAACCAGCTATGGAAAAGTTGAATATTACACATTAAGTATAAACAATGTTATGAAACCAACCAAAATAGACCCCAACCTCTAAAAAGGAAAAACAACAGAAGTAACAGACTGGTTTTACCTCCAGTGGTGTGGTCTTGGTTTGGACCTGTTAAATTTGTTGGTGTGGGTCCAGAGTGTTTTGTCCAATCAAAAGTGTCCTGCATAAGCTGCTCCCACCCACACAGATCTTTTTCAAAATTGCAGTTCAAGGGACAAACTATAGGAAGGAAAATGTAAATAATGGATGAAAGAAACAAACAATGGAAATGCTGATTTACGAGTTAATAATAATTTCTGAGATACAGTGCTTTTAAACTTTGAAAAAACTTTAATATCCCATCTAATGTGTCGAAAGTTATACCTCAGGTCAGCAAAAGAACTAAAATATATTTACACTTCTATTAAATATTGGCACATATAAAGCAAGCAAGCTTATTAGCTAAGCTAATATTTGTTTTGAAATGATTATTTGTAAACTGTATCACGTCACTTATTCAAACCAGTCCAAAATAAACTTTCTAAACTGTGAATGCTCTTACAAGTTTGATCTGGTGTTGGAGAAGCAGTTGTTGGAGGAGCTGTTGAGGTAGAAAGGCCTTCTGAAATTGGATGAAAACACACACAGTTAACACAACCTATCTAGACATCCTACTGTATATTTACTTGTATGATAATAACAATGTCATCCTCATATTTGATGCAAATACCCACCACAGGCTGTGCCAGTCTGCCAGTTTGGAAGTTCAACTCCTGAAACCTGGCATGCTGTTGCATAGGACTTCAGAGATTCACAGAGTGTGTGTTGGTCGCCGCTCGTAGCACAGTAGTCATACACACAACTATTGAGGTAGATGCTTGGGTGATTGTGTTCATGACAGGGCATGAAACCACTGCCAAACAGCACTGAACACTCATTGTAGGCTGTATCCTTCTCATCCTTGTCACAGAGTCTTGGATTGTTTGGACGAGCTAAACATCTGAGAAAATTTAGACAAACAGAGATTAGTTACTTCTAGATTATACTGTACATGGGCGTAACTTTGTGCTGAACATTGAGGGGGTCAAGACCTCTATCTAAATAAATAAATAAATCTGGGTAAACTCCCAGATGATTAAACATGCAACTATCTTGCTGGTAATAACTGAAATGAATAAAGAAAATCAACAGCATATCTATGCAAGATAATTCATAATTTTATTGGGGGGGAGGTGGTATATTAGCTGGGTCTGATTATTGGGAGGGGGGTCATAACCCCCCTAGAAATTACGCCCCTGATACTGTATAAAACATGTTGATGTAATTTTAAATAAACTACGATGCATAAAAAAATATATATGCTAGTGTCTGTGAGCTTAGTACATTGGTTAGCCAAGGCGCCAGGTTGTATTCACTCAAAAAAACAACTTTTCACCCTTAATATGCATGATGCGACCATTCTGAGTAAAAAGAAGCTGAAACATATAAAACCAAAGGTTTATTTATTCAATCTTCAAGGAAAATGTGCTTTGTATAAACTGAATATATACAAATCAAGTAAATTTAATTTGACCAGATTCATTTCAACATTTTACATGGAACATTTACATAATACGTAATTTAATTATTTAAAGTCAGCAGTTTCTGAAGAAATACGTGCTCCCTGCAGTTGTCTGACAAGCTGAGCAGATTTTTAGATGTTGGCTTGAAATAAAATAACTCCCTCTGTTGTGACTGAACTTCAAATCCTGCATGTGTGTCTATTTCATGATTTGCCGTGATAGCAGGTTGGGTTATTACGTTGTGAATGTAATGTAATAACCCCCACCCCGCCACAAAGACACTCAGAACCTGCTTAGATTACTAACATACAACAACAATGCTGGCATGCTCAGGCTTATCAGGTGATGTTCACTGATTTTACTAAACATGTTATGTTGCTTATTAGTATGAAAGAAAAAGCACAATTCAGGCTCATTGGAGTGTAACCACTGCCACTCTGCCGCTGGCGCTAAAAAAATGCAGTCATTTTACTAGCTTTTGTTTTTTTCAATACTATGCTGGTATATTTAGGTACAGAAGTGCCATACTGGTACCCAAATGGTTGCTGTTACTGTGTACAGTATTAAAATAACTCACTCAGAGTTGTTTGGGACCCTCCAGCTGTCACCAAACTCGAACGCTTCTGACACGTTTTGGCCTCCTGGAGTTACAAAGTCATCGTCCTGGTATCCAGAATAAGTGCCACACAGTCCACACAGTTCATATTTGTAGTGCTCATCCACCTGCAGAAACAGTCTGTTCTCTCCATCTATGTGCATTTTGAGGCCAAAAGTTGTCTCCAAGATGATATGATTATTCTTCACATACACCCATACTGAGCCATATGTCCCGCTGGTGGAATACGGCAGTTGGACTTGCTTATAACTGACCTAAAGAAAGGACAGTCTTTTAATAATTGAACTTATTTTGCATGTTGTTTTACATACAGTAGAAGTAATATTTTCTTGAAATAGTTAGTTAGGTTAGTGCTACCAGTGACCTACTAACTAACTAAAGTATAGCCCTTTAGCTTGCTTAAGTTCCAGGTTGTAAACAGCTGACTTCCTCTAACGATCTGACACAACAGTAACTGACCTCTAAAAACGTGAAAGTCATCTGCCACTGTCATTAATGAATTACGGGAGATAATGCAGAACAAAAGAAGTCCTTGTGCAGTAAAATGTAAGCTGTAAATAATCCCAGATCACTGTTCTTGAAAACAGCCCTGTTGAATTTAAAGGGGAAGAAATGTTTTCAGTGGTGTTAAAGAGAGAATTGCTTTCTTACATAGACCTCTCCGCTTTGATTCAAGATGAGATACAGATCCTCGACTTGGAGAGCCACGGCTTGAAGCTTGGATCTGGTGAAGTTCTGAAGGGGGGGATGGGTGTTGTGTCCAGATACTGTGAACTGGACTGAGCTTCCTCCACCACATGTGGTGGTCAATATGTAACTGCATCCCCCTTGAAAGTCATATGCCAGACCGTCAAAGGTGATGTAGTGTGGATCACCGTACACACTGCAGGTGGTGGGTTTGAAAAGGAAGCAGCCTTTGACCCCATCTTTAACCTTACAAACTTCATTGTCTGCACATTGCATTTGAGTGCACTGCATATTGTTATTACCCATACACTGACACTGTTGCACACAATCTCCTTCCACCAGTGTTTCTCCTTTCTGCAGGCAGAACAGAGTTATGTGAATAAATTACTGTGAAATTGAATATGTGAATAAGAAATTGTGTTGTGTTCATTTACCTCACTTACCTCATAGTGTTTTCCATTATGCCAGCACCCGCAGTCTTCTGCTGGGACACACTTTTCCCCACTGAGTTTGAAGCCAGAATCACACTCACATCTTGCCTCACAGCTTCCACAGGAGCCAGCTATATCCAGACTGGAGCACACCTCGGGACAGCCATCAGCACACGAGTTATAGTGGCTGTTCTCACCGCACTGTATGGCTGAGGGGATCCGAGAAAAAGACAGGAAAGAGTGCATGACCTTTACTGTTATCAGTTATTATTTGCCACTGTGCGCTCTATTTTGAAAAGGAGGAAGAAAACAAAAGCAGGATTTAATAATGCAACATACGGCAGATTGTGGAGTTCCTCAACATGGGTACTGCAATGCCAGCTTTATTGCAGATATCAACATAGACCTGTAGCGTCTCACATAGCACGGCTTGGTCACCATGAGTAGAACACATGGCAAACACGCAGCCTCTGATATAGCTGTCTGCCCCTACAACTGATAAGCAGTCAGCAAAGGGACCAGTAGTAGAGAATAAGCCTCCACAGTACAGCTCACTGGCATACTCTGCCTCCTCCAGTGGGTCACACTGAGGGAATAGAATGGTTTCACAGGAAGAGGCAGTTTTCCCAGTCTGCCAGCTTTCAGCCAAAGCTGTTGCGTTTTGTGAATCGAGGTTCCTAAAGTCATCTTCTTTGAGGTGGTTAAAGTTGCCACACATGCCACAGACTTTTTCAGAATAGGTTGATGGGAGGGTGACGTGGACCACACCAGTGCTGTCAAATGAGACTGTAAGACCAAAAGTGGTTGCCAGCACAATAGTGGTAGGGGTTCTCCTGATGTTGACAGTGTCGCTGTTAAGGCTTAGTGGAAGCTTTCTCCAGATCCCATTAATCTGAAAAAGAGTGTTAGTTTAGCCTTTTTTTTTTTTACCAGTTGCCATACACAATATGGACTTATTGCATTTGAAAGTTTATATAAAAGAAGGCATTTAGAAGATAGCTGTGCTTATAAAGGCCAATATGACCCATTAGTCCTTTGCCAGTGGCAATAAAATCTGCCCTTTATGCATTTATGGGAATCGCTGGATTTGGTGCTTTACTTGGTTCAGTGGTCATTACTTCATAATGGCAAGGCAAAAGGAAGTGCAGTTGTATGAACAGTAGTTATGGATTATGAAGTTTACAGAGCAGTATAAAACAGAAAATGTGAATACATAATACTATATTTTTATTAGGAAAATAGCTGTTAGCAAACAGATATTCGTTCAGTAGTTGACAGTGGCTTTGTTTACAAAATACTGACTTCCTTAGCAATGTAAAATACTCAAATTGTCTTTATATGTATGTGTCAGAAATGTACTCCTCAGTGTTTGTAAATGTTAAAGGCTGGGATAATTAGTAATTAACTGTGCCATAAATGTCTTCTATACATATAAGTAACTCACCACAACCCGGTCTGTTTGGCTTTTCAGCAGAGACACCCTGTAAATCCTCATGTTAATATTGATCTTCTGGACCTCTGGCAGAGATGTGTTATCATTCTGCTCATTGACCACTTCCACAGTGAACATGGGTAGAGTTTCAGTGGGTGAGCAGGTCTTAGCCAGAACATAAGTGCAGGAGGTCGTGAAGCGGAACAATACTCCATCAAAAGTGCTGCCGTCTGCGTGACTGTGTATAGTGCACATCCCAAAGGTAGAAGTCCCATTGGGGCCTCTTCTTTGAGGACCACAGAGTTGGCCTTCAGGGCAGTGAGAGGGAAAGCAGGAGAGCTGGCCAGCAGAACAGAGGCAGCGGGTGGTCTCATCTGTCCATAACTCTGCGTTCGATTCACACTGTCGTCCTGTTGGGGTGACCATATTAACAGCTTATCGACACCTATGTAGGATTGATAACATTAAAAAACTGTATTCAGTTTTAATACTGTAGTTCAGAATATTTTCTAAAATATCCTCATCAAAAAATGTCTTTGTGACAATTCTTATGACACGTCTTCTGTTTTTATGTACCGCACAAAGGTTAATATGAATACAGTTCAACCTTTTAATTGATTTGTGGCACTAGAGCTGTTGTTGAGAAGTTTAATTTGGTAGATACTTACCACAGGAGCCTTTTCTTACACCTATCTGTTTAAATGTGATCTCTTTCTCTATGGACAATCCTTGAACCACTTCAAACACAACCTAATATATAAAAAAGGTAATTTATTTAAGGACATGCTATAGAATATTTATATTATGACAGTACGGTTCTAATGTGTGCTGCTATGTTTTATTTTACCTGAGTCCTGGACTCAGTGATGTTCAGGGGCACAAACGCTTGCCTCCATGCATTCTGAGGGAGAGCAGGAGAGGTCCAGATTTCTACTGAACCAACGCTGTTTTTTAGCAAGACACGAAGTTCAGACCCATTAGCTGCAACTGGGACAAGGTACCAGAACTCTAGACAAGCCTGGCCCTCAATCCCTAGTGGACCACTCTCTGAAACATTCACGGTGAAATCCCCTGGAGGAGAAAAAGACAAAAAAGAAAACTTAATACGCTACATATTTTAAATGCTGATATATGCTGATAATATATATTTAACAGAAACAGCTCTTCATCTTTGTTCTTGTAATTAAACAAGTACTGCCTTGTACTTAACATCTGCTGTGAAATAGCTGTAGCTGTAGAAGATGTCTGTTTGTGTTGCTGTAGCTACTAAATTTGAATCTCATGTGTAGGCTCTCTGTTTGAGTGCTCCCAGGAAAACACCAGGTTGTAAAAGAATATAGCCTATTTCAGATCAATTTGTGATAATGTGGTGAGACACGAATACAATCACAGCCTGTGTGTAGATTAAAACAGAACTGTGGATGGATGTTCCAGATATTTCGCCAAAGGTTGGGACAAAATTAAAGGTTAATTAATTCATTCAACTTATCTCTCAGAGCCAGAGTGAACCCAGAACTGTAAATTGGCTTGATGACTTCAAAAAGCACATGTTTAGTTTTCAGTTCAGGCTACTGTTTTCTATTAAATATAATTGTCTTCACCTGATCTTTTTTCACTCGCCGGCCACTCACAGTTCAGATTGGCATGTCTGTCATCAAAACACTGTATAACGTATTCTAAAGGAAACAAAAAGTGAAATACATCATTATGTACAACATGTTTGATTTGAGTTCTTATCTAAAGCAGGTCAGGTAATTATGAAATTCTTAAAGGTCTTAATAACTGCGCTACATCGTACCTGAATGTGCCCTCCACTCCGGTAAAGTAACTGATAGGAAGTCATTTTCAGCTCTGAAATAGGAAATCAATGACCAATAACCAATTTAACAAAATAAAGGACTGAGTTAAAAACTTGACAAAAAACTTCCTTTGTTTTAATTTAAATAAACTAAACTAAAATATTATTAATCACAGATAAACTAAAAAAATTTAAATGATCTTGAAACCCACCTGCATTGAGTCCCTGTCTGAGTTAGAAAGAGAACAGCCACTGTGACCACCAAATCTGTACGTATGCCTCCAAGCATAGCTGATCCTTTAATAGCAACCTCTCGGCTGCTCTCCTGTTGCTAAAACTCTTTTTCTCTTTGATGAGTTGAAGAATGAATGATGAGCAGTAACTGCTGTTAAGCCTTTTGGTGGAAGCACAGCTTAAGTGACTGTTTGAATGCGAGCGCAAGCCTGTAGTTTTTGTCTTGTTCTCAAAATAGAGCTTTGGGTTTAGGTATTTATCCCTTTTATTTGACCACCTGACCATGTAACCTCAGCAGTGGGAGGAGAAAGAGGACAGCAGGGCATCAAGGCATGAAAGGGGTTGGACTAGCATAAAAATGTTGTAAAGGTGACGATAACCCTACTGCTATTTTGGTAAACAGTGCTAAGTGAGGTCAAGGTTTAGTATTGCTATGCCATAAAAGGTTCTAGAGCAAGGTAAGTGCACATAGACACACGCTTACAAAAACATAAATGAGCCCATAAACTTAAAAAAGGAACAATTAGTTTTAGAAATAACTGTTTAGATAGTGCCGATACATAGTATAGTTTATAAGTGTGTTAGAAAAAGTTGAGGTGATGTGGAAGAATACAACAAATTTAATAAAGCACAGCTTGTATAATAAGCTATTATGTAATTGGACCCAGATAAGCAACATAGCAGAACAAAGTTTCAAAAATGCAACCAAGTAGGACAGGAACCCCGAGTCTAGATGCTGGTTAAGTTGGAGATACAGCTGGAGACACTGATGAGGTTCTCTGAGGGATTAGGTGGAGATGGGGAGAAGGTGGGTCACACAAATGAGTCTGAAAAGTGGAATAACAGAATAGCACTGAGATTTAAAACACAGGGAACAGAGTCAGATTGGCTCTCAGTAGGCACACAAGAAAATTATTGGATCAGCGTGATTGAGAGAAGTTTGAATTGAGCGACTTGAGCCTTTCTCAGCTGTCACAGGCCTGGATTCACCCTGGAACTGTGGCCAGTCCATTACAGAGCTAACACAGAGAGACAATTAGCTACACTCTGCCACATCCACATCTAAAATCTAGATTTGTGTTGTCACACCTGCACTGTTTTGTCTGTTTAAATAGAACTATAGAACTTCATAGGTTCATTCCCTCCCCAGATCTGAACGGTAATCACACATAGGTACAAAACAAAACAACTGCACTGAGACACACTGGAAGAGATGGTCTCTATCACCTCTTCAGATTTAAAAGGAACTCTAGAGTAGAGATGGACCGATTCGATATTACGTATCGGTCTGATACTGAGGTAAATTACTGGATCGGATATCGGAGAGAAATAAAAAATGTAATCCGATCCATTAAATATCAAAAAAAGCACCTCACAAAACTTGCAACACGGCGTAACTCGGCCCATAGCACGTTGGAGCAGTGTGCTCACGTAATAGAGCGGCTGTGTGTATTTGTAGCCTCCTACCAAACCAGCATTTCATCTCAGAGAGAAGTAAAGCAAGTGTGTAAGTTCATCTCTGAATGTTTGTAAAGCATTCCCACGTTAAGCTTAACAACCGATATATGGAGCGACTGCCTCTTCTTGCTGCTACTTCAATCGTGAAACTGATCAATGAACAGCTGATCGGCTTTTCTGTCGCTAGTCCGTCTCTCTTGTTTGTTTTTGGCCCACTTCGCGCCAGAAAGAGGAAACCAGCAGCTGAACAACAGCAGCACGTTTAACCTTGATAAGCCTTTCTAGAATTTATTTAATATTACTTTCTACACCAGGATCTTTTTCTATGCAGCTGACGGCTGGTAACTGTGCAGGGGCGGATCTAGCAAAGTTTAGCCAGGGGGGCCAATAGGGCATGAACAGGGAAAAGGGGGCACAAAGACATACTTTTCTTTCTTATTCTAATTTAAAATGTCTAGCTTTTAATAAATAATTATCTGAATCTTACACCCAAAGTTTTAATCTTGTGTAAAATATATAGAAGTCCATTACTGTATATAGTAACTGTTAAGTCTAATATACCCTAGTAAGCTATACTACTTTTTCCTTTGGGAAAGTACCATCTGTGAATTCTGCAATTCTGTAGAAGAAAGATGTTGAATCTATTTAATTATTCTTGAAAAATAATTTATTTCTGTGCCTTTTTTCTTCCACACTGCATCAAATTAAAGTTGATTACGTCGATTAAGCATCATGAGGTGGAGGGTGGGGGGTGGTTCCCTATTTTTTTTTTTGCTGGGAGTTTGCAACCCTATTAGTTAGGTTGCTTAATATTTCTGCTAAGTACTCTTTAAAATACCAGAATAGGGAGGATGGTGCAGGTTTAAGTTTATTAGATTGATCAGTATTGCTGAACTATGAAATATTTTGGGTGCAGTGTATTTTTTACATACAAGTATAACAGAATAGCTTTAGTGTTGTTGTTTATTTAAACTTGAGTATGAACTTATAATATATAAAAAAAACCCAGTTTTATTGATTAAAAAACACACTATATCGGATTCATATCGGTATCGGCTAATATCCAAATTTATGATATCGGTATCGGACATAAAAAAGTGGTATCGTGCCATCTCTACTATAGAGTGCCTTGTTTATGGCTAGAATTTGATCTGATGACTACTGGGTGTACATTGCATGTTTGAACTGAATGCCCTCCTATGGCCAGGTGTGTTTTGCATACTTGGTTGCTGCAGAGATAAGAGATCAGATGAAAGATCACAGGTGATCCAGAATACTGAAGCAAGAGTACTAAAAGGGACTAGAAAGAGAAAGCATATTTCTCCCAACTTAGCTTCCCCTCAGTGGCTTGCTTTTAAATCTGGAATCAAATTTCTTCCTGTTAAAAAGCAGCTTTTCCTTCCCACTTTCACCAGATACTTGCTCACAGGTGGATCTGATTGTTGGGGTTTCCATAAATTTAAATTTAGAATCACCTGGAAGACACCGACAGGGACAGCATGCAAACTCCCCAGAAAAGTCCCCAGCCAGCTAGGGCTACAGTAATGAGTCACTGCTGTCCTCAGGTGTGAACCACAAACCAAACAAACTAATTTGAAATTGATGTGGAAAGATCTAGAGTGCTTATGTAAAAGTTTAATGGGTTTCAAGGCTGTAAAATGAAAAATGTTGAGTTCACTCAAAAAGTTTTAACATCCCATTGGATTGTGGGTAACAATTGATAGTCTAAGCGAAAACTCCAGTAATAAGTCTTAAATTACTTAGTCAGGCTATATAGGATTGGAAATAAAAATCAGAGTCCAGCATAGCGTTGCTTTCTGTTGGTAATTATCATTCCAGGCAACATGTCTGTATATGGATGGAATCGTTTTTGATCAAAAAGCAGCAGGATCATTGTAACTGATCCCTGTTGCTGAGCCTTTTGTATTGATAATCTCTGCATGCAGTTATGCTGTCGGCCAAATGAAACACTTAAAGGCAAGCTTGCATTATTGAAAGATGATTACCTTATTCAGCAAAGGAACAGAAGAGGTGTGCACTAGGGCTGGGCTATATCATACCGTACATGGTAATACCGGTTTAATGTTGGGCAACGATAAGAAAATGAAATATCGCGATAGAATATGGGTAAAACGCACATGGCAGCTACGCAGAATGAGAAGAGCGAAAGTGGATCGTTGAATGAAACGGATGAACCAGAATTGGTTTGTAAAAATGCTGCAACTTCAGTTGTGTGGAACTGGTTTGGCTTTGGTCTGTCAGATGCACAACAAAGCACTATTTTTGATAGAGCATGCTAGCGGGCCGTCGTTATTACCGTGTTTTTTGGAAAATACGGCACACTTAAAACCAATCCTTTGATTTTTCTGAAAATCGACAGTGCCCCTTATAATCCCGTGTGCCTTATGTATGAATTCTGGTTGTGTTTACTGACCTCGAAACGATTTTATGTGGTACATGGCGCTCGAAAATCTGTCAAATGTTTCAGTACGACTTTGCTAAGCTACGAAGCCGGAGCATTATGGCTACCGTAGGCTGGAGCCTCGCGGAGTGATATGTACGGTGCTTCAACATAATATTACGGTATTGTGTGTGTATAACCTCTTTTTAAGTTTTGTGGATATTATACATGGTTATGCTGAGGATATGTCGGCCAATTTCCACTGGAAATGCACTAATAAAGTTGAGGAGTTGTAAAGTATTTTGTCTAGTGTCAATTATATCGCCAGTTATATCGTTATCGCAAATTTTCCTTCGTTTCGTTTTGAGTCTAAGGTTTATTTTTAGCACCTGACGGCTCTTTTTTGCTTCTCATCCGTAAACTCTCTGCATACTCTTTCACGTGATTCTTTATTTTGAAAAGTCAACAGGATCTTGAGCTTTATTGTGAAAGGTTTACGTGGGAAAACAAACAATCGGATAGGGGAGCCACGCGATGGTTTTACCATCATTGTTGCAAACGACAACACGTAAAAACAGGCGCTTGTCCATCTGTAGTGTGGTTATATTAAATATAAGAGAAAGAGAGAACTTTAAGAAATTAATATAGCCGCTACAGTGACCATCAAAACGATGAAAAAATATTGCCGTAAACAGTTTATTTTACGACTCCACGAAACAAACGATAGCGTAATAGGAAACGATAGACGTTTTTGTATCGTCATCCGATATATATCGTTATGTCGAACAGCCCTACCTGTTAACATTTAATATTGTCTTGATAGAACCAACCGATTCTGCAGCAGAGCATCCCCTGTTGCTTCTCCTGGCTCCCCAGTCCATGGTCCCTGAGCTCCTGCTGCTGCACCCACATGTATGTAATTGTAGCATCAGATGTACAGCATCTGATACTGATAACTGATACACACTGATAACTTTTTACTCAGTGGGATTCCCTTGTGATTACCTTTATATATCTTTAATACCTTTAAATATCTACAACCAATTTGATTATATCCTGTTTTTTTTTTCAATGTTGAAAATGAAAATCTAGTAGCAGCCTTCTCATTTCTTTGTGTTTTGTGCTGTTTTACAGGCACACAGAGGACGACGGCTCCGAGGCAGATGAGGGGCGGGTCCCAGGACTGTCCATCGGCGGTGGAGCTGGCCATCCTGGTGTCCCTGAAGAGGCCACGCCAGTCTCCAATGGAGCATTTCCTCCTGAGCCTTGTTCCTGCTCTGGAGAGCAGCTGGGTCCTTTTTATTCCTGTCTCTCTGTAAATACTTATATTTTATATATTTATGTTTAATGTTTTTCTGTTTGAGAATTTTAATATTATTTCAAATAAATTTTTATAATGACTAATGTCTCAGTTCTACTACACAGCAAATGTTGGCACACGACTTGACACATGTAGAATTTATTTCATATTATACTAACGACAAAATATACTAATACACTGGGATGCAAAAGTTTGGGCAACCTTGTTAATAGCCATTATTTTCCTGTATAAATCGTTGGTTGTTACAATAAAAAATGTCAGTTAAATATATCATACAGGAGACACACACACAGTGATACTTGAGAAGTGAAAAGAAGTTTACTGGATTTACAAAAAGTGTGCAATAACTGTTTAAACAAAATCAAGCAGGTGCATAAATTTGGGCACCACAAAAAAAGAAATTAAATAAATATTTAGTGTATATCAATGTGTGTGTCTCCTATATGATATATGAGGTGCCTTTGTCTGGACGTGCTTCCCATCCAGAGCTCAACAGCAGAGAGGGAAGTTCCAGCGCTCCTGGAATCCCTCTGTGATGGACCGCCAGTCTCCAGGTGAAGGCACAGCCATGAAGTCGTCCACTAGACAGTCCCACTTGGCCGTCGTGGACACACCGACTCTGAAACTGAACGCGATGGTCCTGAAGGAGTCCCCGGTGGCAAGGAACCTGGACAAAATTGTTCAAAATACATTATTCAAATTCCAAAATACATTTGTGATGTCAGATTTAAATCACAAAACATAAACTTTACCATATCATAATTTGATTGGCAGCAACTTTTACCACTACAGTGTGCCAATCACTCATAATTCCTAGACATGTCAATCAGGTAGAAATGAAGTAAGAGATTAATAGAAATAAAGAGTTGTATGTTGACATGTAGCCCTTTCCTTGCTTAAATCATTGTTAATATTTTTGAAAAATTAACCTGTGATAAGACATAGCTTATCAAGATAGAATATGCTAGATAGAAACATATAACTAAAGATGAACCAAACTGTTCACAATTTTATCTAGCTCTCAGTTTTAAGAAAGGCTGGTGACCCCTGTTAGAAAGTCTGACAGCTGGGGGAATTATATACCGTTAGAGATCCTACCTTTTAAACCATTGCTTCTGCAAAAAAAATTTTAATGTTCATTCCTTAAATTGGAGCCAAACCGTGTACAGACCTTTATTCTTTTTTAAAATTACTCAAGTAGAAGTAGTAATTATGGTACCATATTCCTGAAATACCTCAAAATACTAAGGCATTACAATGACTAATGATCCTCATGAATTTATTTGCTGGGAAAAGATGACGGGATAACTTTATTCTCCAGCTGACACTAAGTCCTTAGCTCCATACTGAAGATATGAAGATAGGCCAAAAAATATGGCCCATGATCGACACCTTATGCAATTCATATTCCCGCACAGGGCATGTGTACATTGTGACCCAATAATGTTGTTGTAAAAAAAAGACATGTCTGCTTGAGTATATTTAGTGTGAGGTGAAGCAGATAGCACTACACAGTGTAAATACTGATGAGGAAAGAAGTGATAAGAAAGATATATTGTGTGGGGGTTTGGTCTGACCCTCATTTTGTGACATCCTGGAACCCTGCTGGGATGTGTCTATAAAAATGGGCAGGCCAAAACAAACATTAGAGCTTTTTTTTTTTTTTTTTAAACTACCCAAGTCAATAAAAGTGGCATTGTTAGCAATTTGTAAATTACAAAGTACTCTTACATGTCAAAGGAATAAAAAGCCTTAACATTTCTTTGTGCTTACTGGCAAAGGCGAGGCAACAACCTAACTAGGCAGATAATCTAGAGTTATCTGAAAGACAGCAGCCTGATTTCTTAACAAATACTCAAGGCTTTATCTCAGCGTCTCGGATATCAAAGGTGTGTGAGGAATGCATACTGACAGTGTTGGGGAGTAACGGAATACATGTACCGCCGTTACGTATTTAAAATACAAAATATGAGTAACTGTATTCCGTTACAGTTACCGTTTAAAAAGGTGGTATTCAGAATACAGTTACTTTGTTGAAATAAATGGATTACACTGCGGTACTTTCCTGTTTCATTTTGTCGCGGGTCAGGACTGTTTGGGTTTTGTTTGACAGCTACGTTCTGTTGTTCCAGGCGGCAGCGTTACGGTTGCCATGGTTACAGGGCGACGCTCTCTCTCTCTCTGCGACTGTGTGTTTCCTGGGTGAGAGAGCGCCTTTTCGTTGTTGTTGTTGTTGTGCTAAGCTAACAGGCAGAATGCTACAAGCATAGCTCTAAAGAATGTAGCATCATGGGCAGTGTAGTCCGTGTTGCAGGGAGAATGGACTGCCATACACGTTATGGGTCTGTGAGCGCGAGGAGGGAGAAAAAGGGGAGTGGAAAGGTACGAGTTGTCATCGAGCAAAAACGGGAGCTGGAAGCATGTAAATATAATAATAACCACTGTAGCCAAGAAGAGAGCCTGACGAGCCCAGCTGTAAGTAAGCTATTAAGACTCGACTGTACACTGTGTTCGTGTTTTCCTCCGAAAACAATAAGTTCCGTTGCAGCAGTCTTTCAACGCCTCTCTCTGTCTCTCGCAAGAAAAGTTGACCCACACAACAAAGTAAAGCTATTTTTCGGCTACGAGCCGACAGGGACCCCGCCGTATTAGTCAGAGGTCCCTTTACTACAGTTCGGAGTCGCGGACCTTCAGTAATAGTAATAAATCACACAGCAATAGTACATTCACGTTGTTGTAAAAAGCATGATAATATATTAAGTATTCCAAAGTATTCAGAATACGTTACTGTCATTGAGTAATGTAACGGAATACGTTACAGAATACATTTTGGGGCATGTATTCTGTATTCTGTAATGGAATACATTTTAAAAGTAACCTTCCCAACACTGCATACTGACCAACAGCGTCACTATGTGTAGAGTTGTATTGGCTTTTAAGTGTATTTCAAATGATATAACGTGTTTGTATTTGCAGTGTATTGTCAGAAATCTATGCGTATACCTGTAGGATGCATAATTGTGCTGAAAAACGTGGTTAACTTTATTCAAAAAAGCTGATTTTTTTTGTCACTCTCTGCTCATTGGTTCATTCATTTACTGTTTATCCAGTCTTGGCAAACCTTTGGCACCATCAGAAAAACAAAACTGGCATCCTTGTTAGTCCACATCAATGCACCTTTTTATCTTAAACATTTAAATGTGACATGAATGCGCTGCTCTGGCACATACCTGTAAATCCATAAATCCAAACTGTCTCCAGTCAACAAATAAAATGGCTGTTAATAATAAACCCAGGCCAGGAAGGACAGAACGCAGGGAAAAGACCAGCAAGGCAGCTGGAGTGACATGCTGTGAGCTTTTCCATGGTATGCTGTCCTGTCCAAAGTCTCTGATCCATGACTAAAATAAACCTTTGTTTTCTATTTATATCTCCTCTTTGCTTGTGTCACTATGTTGCATGTAAAAATAGAACACCCGAGTAAGCAAAAGTTACATGAACCAAAAACCACATGTCAAATTTGTACATGTTTCAAAGAGTCAGCGTGATCTGAGTCAGAGTGTTCTATTAAAGTGTTCTATTAAACAAAGCCAGTTTAAGGAACTGACTTTGCATGTGTGTGTGCGTTGAGCAATAAAGTTGCATGGACAACCTGTAATCAAAGGTTATTCATACTTGAATGTTTTCCATTTCCCTTTCGCGGAGATAAGGTATAAGCACAGATGTTACAGACCACATTCTCAGGTGAAGGTGAGAGGTGGTGACTGGATACTCAGGAGCCTAGACATTGGTGGTGGTGGTGGAGCAGGGTACGCAATTGGATGAGGGGGACTATAATACGAGTGAGAGATTACTTTTACTTAGGAACTTTCTGAGAAACTGGCTTGGGAAAAGGATGCAAATCATTGAATGAGAGTAATGTTGACATTTATGAAGTGACAAAGGAAATGTGACAGCAAGGAAATCCAGTTTATGTAAGTCCTTAGACATTAAGTCTTTTATGCATTTCCATCCCGTCCATCAAGGAAGCATTCCCTAATATTTCATTAAAAAAATTCCACCTTAACTCCACGTAGAGATCAGTATGGCGGTATGAAGAAATAAGCTCTCTGAAACTCTCTAAACTATTTCTGTCACTTTTGATCTGCAGATGAGAGCAGCTGCTTACATGTCTGGTACACTGACTACGCACTACAGATAAAAACTTATATGCATTGTGAATTGTCTGAGCAAAATAAAGAGAAAAATTAGCATGCTAGTTATTTTCCACCATAGACTGGCCTTTGTATGACACAGGCCATAAGCATAAACGTACCCCTTGCCCTAAGTAATGCCATATTTCGCCTGGAAAACTTTTGTCCCTCAATCATGGAAATCTTTGAGCACTCTGCACGTACTACTTCCAGAACCTCTGACCCTTTTGAGTTAAGTTTATCGAGGAAGTGCCCCGAAGGTCAGCTCTGCTAAAAAAAAAAAGAAACACAAAGTAAGTCTGGAGTCCTTGGAGATGACATCAGGTGTAGTTGCAGGTCAACGTCAGCTCAGGCACTGAATTCTTCTGTCTTTTTAGAGCTTTAGTACTTGTTCCTTTATTTGGCCAGTCACTCCATAGATGTGGAAACTTTAAAAAAGGGCATCTGGGATCATGTCACGGCTTATTTTTGCTATCTGATAAAATGTTCAGTGATTCACTGCTGGGTCAGGGCCATCGGAGATAAAGAGTAGTTTAAAACCAGGCCTGACAAAGGACTCTTACTAATGTCTTAGCTTTTAACCAGAAGCATTTCCACTGCTGGGCTGTTAAGTAACCCGATTAACAATTTTGCATTCAGGTTTAAAATGTGCTTAGAAATTTTTCCTGTTCTAAAATCTGCACATGCTTCCTTTACATTTATAGAGAATAATAATCTAGAGAATGTCCTTTAGAAAAGTGAAGAGATTTGAATCTGTGAACCTTGCTGATAATTATAGTACTAAATTACAGCCATGAATGTTGAGGACATAGGTAACAGCATAAGTGGGTCTATAACATTGCATTTTAAATCCCCTGACTCTTTATGGGCACATTTTTACAAGAGCTGCCATTTATAGTCGGCTCGAAAATGACCTATTTTCATCGATGTTTTTAGAATCGAGAGTTACCACTGAAGGGTGAACGAAAGCAGCGGAAGGCCCTTCTGCAGAATGTAAAGTAGGTAGTGTTTAAGTTGAAAAAATCTCTTCATTTTCCCAAAATAATAAAAAATCATCCAAACCAATTAGGCTCCAATATGCATCTTCTTTTTAATATTCATTGAATAGGTTGCAAAAGCATTTCTTAATTTCACAGGGGCGAGTCAGAATTGTCAACATTTCATTCCCAAACCTCAAAAGCGAACGAGTGTTTTTAAAGCAATAAGGCAACAAATAACTGTCTCATTCCAATAATTATTCCAATAAACACATCCAATTTAACATGACTGTTTCTTTTTGGTGCTGTTTTCCCTTTAAAACTCTTTGCAGCACTGCTCTGCTTTTTTTTTTCTTTTCCTTTTTCTTAAGCGAAGGTCATGAAGTGTTCCCCCCTTTCTGTCGGTTCCTTCCTTCCGTGACGCTCTGTTGAAAAGTTTCCGTGCAATCTTCCAGGTGTTTTGTGGCCTGTGGCACTTTTTTTTTCTTTTTGCAAACAGACTCAGACTTCTCCTTCCGCTGCATGGTTGCTAAACAGGTTGTTTAATGAATACAGGTGCTGTGGTTCTGCTCTGCCTATCAGGGAGACATGATCAATACTGTAGGCAAGCTGCGTTTAATTGTCAGCGCTGCCTGAGAGACGAGAAACACTCCCCGCCCATCACATGCAACCGACTCAGGGCTTCGTAGCTTTTCTTTATGCATCGTGGGATTTATACATCTTGTTTAAACCCTCGATTCTCTGCTAAGCATGTGCAATGTGGCCATCGTGCAAAAAAAATTTGAAAAAAATAACCTATCATGCAAAGAAACAGTAGAGTTTAAGAGCCAAATCAGTCGTTATTCATCTGTGAGTTACATAAAACATTTGCATAATTAGACATGCAGGAAAATTCTGAAACAGACTCATATTGACAGGATTTTATTGTGCACGTGCATCAAAGACTGTTGAAATAAGATCTATGCTATGCACCGAGGTGTTGTTATGGCTCACCCAGGGATTCACGGCTTTGTTTTCTCTATTTGAACTCTGCGAAGGCAGTTTTCTACCCCTACACTCATTCTTTTAAGACACATTAATGGTGACACAAGTTAACAAAGCAGAACATTGCCATCCTTCAGTCCTTTCACCAGAAGGTGGCACTTTATCTCCTTCTAAAAACCACAATGAGTATCAGTCCCAAGACTGCAACACTGTTTCTGAAGATTTACCAGTCAGGTCATGCTATGAAAACAACTCCTCAGGTTCTCTATTACTGATAGACGTGTGCAAATATATTTAATAGTTATTATTGATTTAAGGAAAAGGGATCAAATATAAAAATTAAAAAAGATAATAAGCGGTTTTGGCACTAAATTTCAACATGGATTGGCTTAAATGTTTGGCTCCAGTGTGGTTCTGTCAGGCCCTTTGTGACCATGAACCTGACCTAGAAACAGATGAAATGAATATGAATTTAATTATGATAACAATTTATCTTGCTATCTAGTCTGATAAAGCCAAGTAATTCTCATTTGTGATGTCTGATAAGGAATTGTTTTTTTGTTTTTTTTCTGGGTTCAGTGATTCCCTCCCCGATAAATCCTGTTCCCTACTACAATACTCTGGCAGACAGTGGCCCAGTGTCCTATCTCCCCTCAATTAACTTCAAACTGCTCTCCATTACACGCTACAATGAGACACGCAATTTCATTACCTCACACGGGCTCATCAGAGCTACTAATTGTTTTTCTTTTCATTTTCAGCATCCCTCCATCTCCCAGGGAGTGGGTGTGAAGATATGCCATGTTCAGAAAGATAGGAATATACAGGAGGTCAGGGGAAAGGGAAAAGAGCATGAAACGGTTGTCTGGTGTACTTGCCTTTTATTGGTTCAGTGGAGAGCAGACCCAGGGACTTAGTCCATATAACCTCCAAAGGCCAGGAACCTGAAACACTCACAGATACTTAATTCGTGATCAGCAAAAGGTCAACACAGACAGACACGTACAGACAGGAGCCGGATGCATCTGTGAGCTAACTTACCGATGTCTGTGAGGCTTTCTATGCTTTAAAAACAACAGCCCATCAGCTGTGTCTTGGCAGAATCTAAAGATAGCCTACTTTTACTGCACTCCACACAACACTGCAGTGAAAAAATAAACATAAACAGCATTTAAAACAAAAAAACAAAACAAAAAAACAAAACAAAACCAATAAAGCAGCCTTGACAGTCTAAAGAGAGAAAAAATAGTATAGTTTGTTATGTAGAGGCTACAAATCTCATGAAGATCAAAGGATTGTATATACACTTAACATATTTTGGACTGAAAAGAATGAGAATTAGTGAGAACTGCTTTAATATCCGGTTTGGAGATCAGTTGTGCTGATAAAAAGACATGAGTTGGAGCTGCAAGTGACATATTGAAGATGCTGAGATTTTCCTGTCCAGATTTTAGGGACAGGATTACAAATAAGAATATCAGAGTGAAAGCTCAGGTTGAGCTGTTTGGAAAGTTAGGTAGGCGAGGTTGAAATGGTTTGGGCAGTGGCTGTACTGGACAAAGGATGTTAAATTTGGAGCTGCCAAGCGGGAGGAAAAGTGGAAGACCACAGAAAAGGTTTATAGGTGTAATGAAGGACAAGCAGAGGGTCGTGTGACAGAGGTGGCTGTAAAAAAAGAGCTGATGAAAGAAGAAAAAGAGGTAGAAGATAGTGAAAAAGTCTGAAGTTCAGAAACAGGACCAGTGCCTACCTATGCATCTGTTTGCCCTCGTTTCCATGACCTTTACCCCTTTCCCCTCTCTCTCTCTGTGTCATCATCTCTCTTAGGTACCAAGGAAATAAGCCATGCCTAGGAGCCACTGCAGATGCTCAGTTAGACCTTCCAAAAAAACTGCAGCCCCTGGCCTATCTCATCCCTTTTCATTTATCTTCTTATCAATAAAGATTATAAACATGTCTGTGGTATTGTTACTGGCCAGTAGCACAACCTTAAATACCAGCAGTAGAGCATCAATAGCATTTGGTAAAATGGGGCAATTGTAGCGGAGCATAAACAAGCTGGAGATTACACTGACTCTGCACATGCTCATTAGCATTCTCTCTCGTCCTGTGGAAGAAGTTATTTTACTTCTGCAGAAATTCTCAAGGACAAACCTGGTTTTGAGGAAGCTACTTTTTCACTTTATATTTTTTCTGCCATTACAAAGTTAAATGAATTAAATTAAACTTATTATACTTATAAATTACCTGTTAAAACTGTGATTGAACAACCCAAGCTAATACAGGTACTGTTAGCTACAAAAAGAGGAAGCCATATTTTAACATTTACAATTGCAGGCACCATGTTTATCTTACAAATACATATACTCTGAGAAACACTTATTTGGACACTTTTGTTTACTTATATTTGTCTTTGGACAAAAATAGTCTGGTTCTTGCTAAATGCTACTCCGTCTTTGCTAGCTACTTACATACACAGGAAGTAAAAGAGGATATAGCTACCGTGATTGGTTTCTGAAGTGCCGTGCTCCATGATTAGCATTTTCACAGATGCAATCTTGGTTTAAAAACAACAACAAAAATTAATGTGACAAAGAGGCTGAGGTCAGACTGTGGAATTGCTTGCTCATTGGCTAACAACTTGTCAATCACAAGTTAATAGCCAATGAGCAATTTTGCAAGGAGGATTATTCTTTGAAATGTATGACCAAAATGGACAAGACAAACTTTTCAACACAAACAAACAGTTCAGTCTGTTTTTGTTACTAAAGAAATTATGGATGGGTTGGGGTGAAAATTTCATGTCCACTATAAGACAATGTAGATACAGATCAGGTGATTTTTTGCAGGGTGGGAGATTTTGTACCCTTTCTTCACAAATATCAATAAAATATCACAAACAAGCCTAGAGACTCAATTCATGCGTGGGGTGGAGGGAATTTTCAACCCAGGCAGAGATCCGCAGTGTCAAACTGCTCCTGTTGCTAACATTGTTGGTTGGTGCTATGCAGGTAGAGGCCATGTTGGGCTTAAGGTTTGTTTACTTGCACAAACCAGCCAGTTGCCACAGCTAAAATTTGTGCCAGTGACAGTGAACCCAAACATTTAAGCTGAGGGTGCTTAAAACCAACACAATGAGCTTAAATTCCAATAAAACCAATAGAAGTTGTGATTACTTGAGGGTTTGAGGGGTAAGGAGCACCTCTCTCTCTCTTTTACACACACACACACACACACACACACACACACACACACACACACACACACACACACACACACACACATTTTCATTTGATCCATAAACACACTGATTATACAATTTTAAGCGTTGTAGTTGTATTGAATTAAACATTTGTTTCCTCTCACTAGGCTGGGAAAATGCTGGAGTGCCAAACATTTGTGAGCTGAGAGAGAAAACCTGGAGGCCAAGAGGCAGGAGGTTTTAACTGCCATTTTACTACTCAGACAAAAGAAGCCTCCTAATTAATAATGCATTAAGTGGCACATATGAGTACATGTAATGTCACACGCAATGGACTCCCCGCATCAGTACGACTAGCACAATGACTCATTCTCCTTGGAACAACCTTAAATTACAGTTAAAATGTTTTTAAAGGTAAGAATTAGCCGAAAATGCAAAAGAGTACAATGGTGCATGTGTTTAATGTAGTATTTATGTGTGGCAGTATTGCAGTGGGCCTAGGAGGGGTCAGTTTCAGTGAATAACCGCAACGAAAATGTGAAATTTGTTGTAATTTTGATTCAGTCTGTCTGTGGGTTGGAATTACTGGTTTGTTGGCTGCAGATAAGAAAGGTTACCCTATGTTAAATTTCACACATTTTCATGCGTCTTTCACACTATTGTTTCAGAGCCTTAGCCGTCCTTGACCACTGTCTGCTCTCCCTGTTTCTTCCCATATCTGAACTGAATTGAATGCATCCAATTGAATGTGCCCCAATGAGTGAGATGTGAGGCAAGGTCTTCAGTCTCAAACTGAAATCGTTTCGGTCGTGATATCGAGGATTTGATTCGCTCGCCCAACCAGCCGAGACCAGTTTGTGATGAGGTGCTGGTCTCCAACAGAGCTGTAGAAATCACATCCACACTGTTTCACCTTAGCTGAGGCATACAGCCACTACACGGAGAGAAAGACGAATAGGGAAAAAAATGCTAAACAGGCTGAGAGAGAGAAAAAGATAAGGAGTGAAGTCTTGGAGCTTTAAGAAGAAAGGTTGCCTGCCCAAAATCCTGTGCAGTAGAGCATATAAGAACAATCAAAGCTTTTTCAAACACACACACACACACACACACACACACACACACCATCTTTGTACATGTTCTTATTTGTATCTTAGCTCCTTCCTGCGCCTTTGTTTTTTTCTCCATAAATCGTGTATCTCTGTTCTATAATGGTCAGCCAATGTGACATAAGAGGAGAGGACCTTCATTTCAATTAAGGTATAAGAAGAACGGTGAAACCTTTCGTATTTTAATTACTGAGCAATCTGCATATATTCAAACAACAGCATAGCCCAAGGTGCCCTCCGTACCCTGACATGGAGAATAAAAGTATATTTCTTCTTCTCTGCAAAGGGGCCAGGCACAGAGGCACCCTGGCAAACTCTCATTATGTTTTGAAGATCCGTCTTCGCCTGCAGCGCCCAACCTATGCACCTTTTTGCTCATCCTAGCTGAAACAGATAACAGTGAGCAGCCTCAACCAGGTAGAAAGCATCGCATTTGAATGTCAACTGTCAAATATCAGAAGAAAAGCTACAAATGGCGCGGCGACGTCAGAGTCGTACAGACGCACATTATCTCAACATGGAGCAACTCTGATAAGGCGAATAAAAGCCGTAGGAATTTTAATCATGATATTAGGGATTAGACTTGTGAACTGAATGGCATTAATTTTAAGTTGCCTAATGCTGTACTGAATGCAAAATGAAAACAATTCATGAGAGATGCATAAAGAATAGTCATAGTAGGAGGTATGTTTTTATAATTGACGCAGTTCTTTATTTATGCAAATACTGACTAATTTGTAATTATCTGAGTGGGTGCATGTTCGGAACCTCTTTTTAAAATCATAGCAGCACCTACATTATATTGGTGAGGGGAACAAGCAAAATAGAGAGTATGGGACCTGAGTGTGAGATAATGTATAGTATTTCACATATTTAGGGAAGCCTACAGTACATCATTTTCAGGCTTGGTTACATCTTGCAGAAAATAGTGGGTAAAGTCCATGAATACGCAATGTGTGAATAGAACTGCTCTCGTCTTTTGTAGTCTGTCAGATATGGGATTCAAGGTTCTTACAGTGGTTTGCCCTGAGCTTGCATCAGGTTGACTAAGATAATATGTTGCTTCCTCGGAGGTCCGACTATGTTTTCTTTTCTTTTTCCTTTTTTTGCTTGAGGTATACATGTGTGGTCCTGGTCTATGTGTGTTTACCGGTCAAGAATTGTCTGGCCATTACTTTTTTGATGCAACTTATGTATTGATGAGCAGATGAACTGCTGTTTCCAGTTGTCTCTGGAGGACTCAAACACTGACAAAAGGCTGGGGGTGCATGCTCACCTAGTCGATAAACAATCTGAGGACCACAAAAGAAACAATAGCTACCATGCTATTGCCCACCCAGCAAACACGTCCTTTCAAAATGTCAAATGAAAACGCTGTTGCAAGGGTGCAGTGTTCTATTGATTGAAAATGGTCCCATCATTTGACCACAATGACCAATTTATGGACTATCTTCATTTCAAATACAAAGTGTAAGACCAAGACAAGTGTAAGGCCAGTGGTTATTTAGGAAATAACAGGAAAAAATACATAAAATCTGTGAGTACCTTGAATTCTATTAAAAGCAGAAAATAAATAAACTAAAACTTAGATTTATCATGCCTGGAAAAATATTTAAAGAGCAATAGTGGGCACCTAAAAAACACCAATCGCAGGAATATTTTCTAACAACAATCAACAAAGAAATTACAATGTAAAAAACAGTCATTCAGAAAAGATTTTCGAAAAAGAAGTAGGTCCCATAAAGGGGTAACCACATAGGAAGGGATTTGCTCTTTGCAAGTCGCTAATGGTCGATTGCTAGTAGGCATTGCAGACTCTGGTTGCCTAGGTAACCCTCTAATCTATTTACCCCAATTGCTTCAATCTTTCACCCAGAATTTGAAAAAAGTTTCAGGATCTGCCCGCTTTGAGTTACTAGAGGGGTTTTTGCCTGTCATGGCTAGAACTCGTCATATGATTTTTTTTTTTTTAAAGATGTCCACTTGATACATCGCTGTGACTCTTTTTAAAATATTTGAACATAAAAAAAGCAAAGGCCAACTGTGTTGTTTCATGTTTTAAATATGTTAAACACTGACCTGACCACTGTGGTCTGTTCAACTACTGGCACCTCCCCCATCAATCTCTTCTTCCTTCTTCTAGCTATCACCAGCTATCTTTTCTTCCCCTCAGGCAAGTAAATCTGTGTTTCAGACCTATGCACTGTCATCAACACCACAGTCATGTTCTGCTATAATAACGAGGAAAATGTTCATGATCTTTGATACAGACAAAGTATAAGTTAATTAAATTGTTCGAATATGAATTTCAAAACATATGAAAAAAGACTTCAGAAATTCATAGAAGTTCTACAGAGCTTGGTGTGAATATGCTACTAAGCATCAATGAAAGATACAGACTCTCAGAAAAGAGCTTCATTTTTCTCCTTGGTGCCTGCAACCAACTTGTTTTTATGGAGACGTATTACTAAAACAGAGATTACTAAAGGCTTATACTTGCTGACCTTACACTGAATGTGCAAAACCTGCTTATTAGTTTGAAATACATCTTTACTTCCTCCCAAAGCCATTTAACACTGGCATAGCTGCAGTTGAAAGAATATGTCTTATTATCACCGTAAGAATCTAAAGCAATGAAATCTAAAAGAAAATCTAAGCAATACGTTCTTGTATTTTCATGATCTTTGTGTTCCTGTGTCCAACTTTTTGATTTTGGTGCTTCCTGTGCTCCTCTGTTTGTGTCTCACTGCTATCTCTGTGAGTTTATTCACATTCTCTTTTACTTTCTGTCTTGTTTTTATAAGGCTTATGGTTTTCAATGTTTTTACTTCCCTCCTTTGTTCCATTTTCCACCCTCATTATTGAGTTAAGTCCAAATAAATGTCTTCTCGGATAAAATGATGAAATTGCTACACTGTGTTTCCAAACGGTTGAAGCTTACTTTTACTATGATGTCAAAATATTCAGCAAAGAGACGTTATTTTTAGACATTGTTCAATGGCATAATTCCTGACTCAGGAACAGAAGAAGAGATATTAGCTATATTTGGGGACACTTATCTATATCTGTGACCTTTTAAAGTCTTCACTACATAGTACATATAAATCTAGACAGGCATAGATGTCAACTGAAAGAGACCACAAGGTGGTAAGTAGTTTATCTGAGTAAGCTACTGCATTGTACTTTGGGATAAGCACTGGAGTGCATTTCTTTGTAAGTATATCTCCAGCAGTGAAGACTCTTTCTAGTACTCTAGTAGTGCAGAAAACCATTGTTATCCAAGATGCTGTGTGGGAGTTGGCCTTTTGTAATGAAACAGACTGTATAGACAGCTGCTCTTGTTTGCTAATACTGGAGTTTCAGTACTCTGCAATGCTTACGTTAGTCTGTCAGTGATGGTGTATAAAGTGTCAAAATAAGCCACATTTGTCTTGTAAAGCTAAAACTAAATGAAAACACATACATGCAGTCGCATATAGGCACTACAGTGCCCTTGCAGTTGAGTTCTGCCTTTTTCATTGTTGATGGGCTTAAATTTCACAGCTGTGCCATCCAGATCAGTGTTAAAATGAAATACCTTGTACTGTGGACATAAAATCTCTCAGAAGTGATTTAACCTCCCAGTAATTTATTGGAGTAGCAAAGCACTATATACTGCACATGCTGTCCAGGTCTTTCAGTAAAATTACTGATGTGAAAATGTAATGAATGACATTAGCAGCATTGTCCTGCAATACTAATCCCATTTAAAGACGATGATGGAGGATGGAAAGAAGATTCAGAGACATACTTAACCTCAAATCATATGCTTTTCGATAAGGAGGCAGTGAAACATTCTAGCAGTGGGTTCATTTCCTTGGTAGGGCTAAAGGTCACTTTATTTATCATCCATATATCTGTAGCTTGGGACATGGAATAGTGGAGCTATTTCAGCAGCCAGGTTTCACAATATTCAGATTTTAACATGCGTTCTAAGGTGCTGGAAGGCAAAAAAGTTAGTTAAACTGAAGTCTATAATTATGAGAATGTATATCACATCAGCTTTTGCAGCGACACTTACCTTGTGGGTATATTATAATTTGTTGCAGAGTAAATTACAACCCTTTAGAGATAATCAGTGAATCAAGAGAGTTGTGTAATCCTGTCTATGTGTAGCTTCATTGACGTTTTTGCACCCAGGGGTTTTGAGGGGCAGGTGTACTAATGCTGCTGCTGCTGCACTCTATGTGATCTCTGCACACACAAAAGTAAAAAATTGTGTTTTTGCTAGTGCAGCGGAAAAATAGGGAATAATTTTCTGTAATAACATAGCTCCTTTTATAAAAATGACAAACAAAATATCCAAATCAGAATCAAAAGAGCTGAACTATCTCCAAATGATGAAGCGTTGAAGGTAAATGTGGTCATATAAAAAGAAATCAAAACAAAACTGAAGACAGCTGTTGACTTACTATAGTTGAAGTGCCTGCTGTTGTGAGGAGATTTAATACAGCTACTGTGAAACCTCGAGGGGTAAACATATTCTAGCCTTTATATATTTTTCTTCATTCCTAAAGTCAATTTTTCCTCTTTGCAATAATGCAGGAGAATGCTCCAATTCTACACCTGTGTTTGTCTACGTATGTATGCATCATGCTGTCCTATGTAGTGTGTTCTTCAGGGCTCAATGGTTTCGTGATGAATCCTTATGGCCCAGCAGGCATCTGCCTGTATTACAGCTGGGCCAGACTAATGAACTGGACCCAGACACAGTCATAATCAGATTAATGACTATGTTCAGGTATAAAATGACCAAAATCAATGGGGAGAAAGGGAGGTGGAGAGAGAGGAAAGCCAATCCATAGCAAAGGATGATTAGACACTGTGGACAGGCACAGAGCCAAGGTCAGAGACCAGCCAGCCAATTCTAGGTCAGAGGAAGGTACTAAGCCAGGGATCAAAATAAATGTAAAAGGTGGCCCAGTAGTCAGGGGCCTGCAACAGTTTGTGAGCTTGCTGTTGATGGCATATGGAAAATTACTCTTAATGAATGCAGATCACTGATATTTTTGAGAGACACATGAAGACAAAGGTCAAGGCCAATCTTGTCTTGTCTAGTCATATCCCAGAAGGCAGTTTGACTCATGGCATAAACTTTACAAAGGACAGAGATCACAGTGTGACTGACTAAAATTAAATTCTGTTTTTCTTGATTCTGAGCATATGTCAAGCAAAAGCAATGCTTGTAAAGCTGCAGAAATAAAGGCCTGTCTAACTAGAAAGAACTACAGGCATTCTAATTTTGCTATGCCAACTTTCATTCATGAACTGAAGTAAATACAGCTTATGGGAAGGTGGGAAAGAAGTCTTTGTTTGTACAGAAGGCAGACTGGCCTTTTTGAAAAAAATAAAAGCAGTAAAATTGATCAGAGACTCTGGCCGCTAATGTGAAACTGTCTTTTACGTCACTTGCAGAGCAACAATATAATTATGACTTAAATCCAGAGTAATGGATGTGCCGAGCAGAATCCATGCTGACACCAGCGAGGCTCCGTGGAGGACAGTATAGAGAACAAGCGGCTGTGGTCGGATATTGCAATAAATAAAAATTACTGGCACTTTGGGTGGTAGGCTAGACGGAAGGGCAGGTTGAAAAGCTGTGTCATAATCAAAGTTAATGATGTCTACGTAATTAATAACAGCAGTCCATACAGATAAGCTGGCAATGTTGTACATAACACAACTAAGGAGCTTTTTCCTTTCTCTGGCTACATTTTGGTAGCAGCAATGAAAAAAAGAATGGCGGAATGCAAATGTGTTTCTGTTATTGAGAAAAGTAAATACCAGCAGGTGAATTCTTAAAGTCTCTGAGATGCTAACAGATGCTAAACATTTTGCATTGGATATTACACATGGAATATGATCTGTGGATGCTCGGTGTCCACATCCCCTGGAGAACTGTAATTTTAATTCATTTGGTTTGGGACACGCTTTGGAAAATCTATTTAAATATTCATTCAGTGAAATACTGTGAAATTTAAAATTACCAATGGTAATGTTGTACCAAACTTTTTGATGTCCCAGCATGTTTTTTTAATAGGTTGTTGATATTGGTGTGCTCTTTTTTCCTCCCCTGCTTTTCAAAGCCCCACGTGCACACATGTAGACCTTTCCCCATGACCACCACATCACCATCTCACACAAACACACGCAAACACAAACCGTTTCATGTCACGGGGCACATGGGAGTCTCTTCACAGCAGGCACAAACAGTGCATGGGATAGCGCTTCTCATTCTAATGTATCAGCATGAGACAGACGCCACCCTATTAAAAAAAGGAGTTTTAAAGCACTTTAATACTATGCTTAAAAACTGTGACTTTATCATAGCACATTAAAATATTACAGAAATATACTTTTATGTTCACATAGCAGCATTTCTTTATGGTGGATTTTCTCATTTGGTTTGCTGAAACTAAATCATGCTTTGATAAATACATGTTTGTTGTATGACATGGTGTAAAATTCATATGAGAAAGTGTGTAAAATTGATGAAACTATTTAGATGCAACAAGCAAATTTGGACTGACCTTGTCTTAGTGATATAGCACTTGGCCTTGACCTTAATAGAGTTACCCATGCTTTGCAGCTCAAACCGTCAAGCATGCTGTCTCTTTAACTGTGTACAGAATAGAATCTTTCCCCTTTAACACATGGGATCCAAAGATGTCCAGATATTAATTTGTCAGACCAGAAGACAGTTTTCTACTTCATTTGAAGACATCTTAGCATTTTTGCTTTTTCACTTATGTTTTATGTTTGTAGGATTAACCTGTGTTTACTGCCAATCAGAAGTGTTCCAGTGATTTCCACTGGTGGACATTTGGGACCAGAAGCTCATGGCCGTTAAGTATAGTTTTTCAGAATAAAAAAGCTTTTTTCCATTTAGAAACGCTTATAACTGTTGTGTGATGTTTCACCAAGATGAAACCTCTGGTGCAAAAGGAAGGATGACTTTCTGCAATCAAAGATTTGCTTTGCAACTTAACTCAAGCGGCACATCCTTCCCCTGATTCCCATGAATGTGGTTCTGTCCCTTTGTCATAGCTCACCTCTTTACTCTAGCTGTTTGCTCTACTACGGTTCTGTGACAAATAATGGATGTGCCTTAGTAAAATGCAGCAAACCAAAAAACATTCGAATTCTAATCCTGGTGTGAGTGACTGATTCATTTGCCGCAGCCAGAAATTTTGGGTTATGTCATTCACTGTCGATCACTTAGTCAGCTGACAAAAAATAAAATTCAAATGAAGAGTGAACATGTCGGTAATTGTGATTTCAGTGATGAAGAACTGATCATACAAACTTCACGTCATCTGCTCTTGTAAGTGAAAGAGACTGATGTAATGAGTAGATTTACTTACCTTCAGCTGGACCTTGGACTGTATACAGTAACTTTCTTGTCTGTTTATAAAATAAGTTACAGTCATGTTGCAGGGTGTTAGTCTTTTAATTAAGTTAAAAGTTGAGTTAGTTGTTGTTAGCCCTGCAGCATTTCGAGGTGTATATCGGATCCAGCTCTATCCCCGTTCAAGTATTCACTGACCACAATCCATTGGTGTTTCTCTCCCAGATGCAAAACTCAAATCAGAGACTTATGCGTTGGTCCCTTCTTTTGCAAGATTTTAACCTGCAAATCAAACATAAGAAAGGGACGGAAAATGTCATCGCTGACGCCCTGTCGAGAGCAATTTCATAGTTTGGGAATTAAACAATAGGAGGGTTGTTTAATTCTTATGGAAGGGGGTGTTACGAACTTGCATGTCCATGTGTTTGTTTTGTGCAGGTGATGTATCTTTTTATGTTAATTTAGCTGTGCCAGGGCCCTGCTCCGATTGGTGCGTGGATACACTGCCCCGACGTGACTGGTTCCAGCTGGAGGACCCGCCCATTAAAAGGAGGCTGGAGTGCTACAGCGGGAGAGGTCCTTGCGTTTCTCCTCATGACCCAGCAGTATTCCTGTGGCAGCCGCTGGCTGCAGTGCGCTTAAAAGTTGTGGAAGTGGAGTGGGTAGGGGTGAGCTGCCGTTTCTTTGGTTCACCCGTTTTCTCCTGTTTTGAGTTAGTTAAGGAGGCCAGACTCTGTCTTTATTTTTGACTTTGTTTTGGTAAGGTCAGGGGTGCGGGATTTGTGTAGATTTGTTTTGTTTATTGTTTTGGCCTTGGCTCACCCTGAAGTGTTGACACTCCCGTTTTGGTTCCTTTAGTTCCTTTATTTCACATTGTAAATAAATCACATTGTAACTAACGGATTTGTTTCTTGTGGCTGCTTGGGTCATGGGGGGGAAGCGAGTGCCTCACTCATGTTATTGCCTGGCCCTAGACGGGTCGTAACATGATTGAACACAGATTGTTCATTTCTTGGTCAAACATATACATATACAATCAGACATGCTATTTACAGCTGATTAGATCATTTGAAAAACAACATACATATTGCTTTACTGTTGTCGAGTGGATAAGGCTATAATTTTGCTTGTTGAATGAAACTATGCAGCTCTACTTCTTCAAAAGGTACAACGCAGACAGTCTTTATCAAAGTGTTGTGGTGCATAAAACAACCAGGAAAAGAGGAGGAAATGTTCGAAAAAATGCTTAAATTACTGGGGCATGCTCATTTCCCTACACTGATGTGGGGGTTTTCTTTTTTCAGATGTGACTAAATTATCTGTGATTTTCGGATTATGGATGTACTACTCAGGATTTACAAACAGGAAATTTTAATTACAACAATGATGCAAAGACAGATTTTCTTATTGTTTGCCGTAATGGTTGATTAGGTGGATGAACTCATTAAACATTTCCTCTATAATTAGCAAGATGCTGACAATCCAATTTAAGAAGGATAATAATGAATTAACACTTCAGGTCCCAGCCAAAGTCTGCTGACAAAAGGTTTGAGTTTTGCAGTTGAAATACCTTTGGATCATGAGTGATGCTCTTCGTTACCTTAATTTACAGTCTGCAATCATAATATGCATGGCCGTGAAAGTATTTTGGAAGACATGCTATAAAAAATATAGAGAATATATTTGATACACTCAATTGGTAATTGTCCATAATATGAGACTCGAATTCCACCACATCCTAAATGTGCTCTATTGCAGTAGTCCCCAACCCCCGGGCCTCGGACCGGTACCGGTCCGTGAGTCGTTTGGTACCGGGCCACGAGAGTTGAGGCTCAGGTGTGAAATGTATGGTTTTCAGGGTTTTCAGCGTTATTTTGTTATCGTTTTTATCATTAACTCGGTTTTCCTGGGTCTTTTCACGTGTGTTATGAATAAATCTTCTTTTTTTCGGAACCGGTACTAGTTTTATTTTGTTGTATTTATCCGCGACACCTTAAAGGCTGGTCCGTGAATATATTGTCGGGCATAAACCGGTCCGTGGCGCAAAAAAGGTTGGGGACCGCTGCTCTATCTGACTGAGATCTGACAACTGTGGAGGCCATGTGAGTACAGTGAACTCTTTGTTCTGTTCAAGAAACCAGTTTGAGATGATGTTTTATCCCGCTGGAAGCAGCGATTAGAAGATTAACACTGTGGCCACAAAGGGATGGAGATGTTCAGCAACAACACTCAGGTAGGCTGTGGTGTATAAATGATGCTTACTTGGTACTAAGAGTCCAAAGCGTAGTGAGAAAATATCCCCCACAACATTGCATCTCCACGAGGCGCCTGAACTGTTGATGCAAGGCAGGATGGATCCATACTTTCATCTCGTTTACTCCAAATTCTGATCCTGTCACCTGAATGCAGCAGAAATTGAGACTTGTCAGACTAGGGAACACCCAACTCTTGAGCCACAATCGCCCCTCTTCTGCATTCCTTTGCTGTAGCAAGTGGTTATTTGCAATTGGGTTGCATTTCTATCAGCTCGAAGTGCCCTAAACATTCTCCTCTGACTTTTGGCATCAACAAGGCATTTTTACTCTGAGAACTGCCATTCACTGCATACCCTATAGAGGGATGTGTGGGAAAATCCCAGTAGATCAGCAGTTTCTGAAATGCTCAGCCCAGCCTGTCTGGCACCAACAACCATGCCACGTTCAAACCCCTTAAATCACTTTTCTTCTCCATTCTGATGCTCAGTTTGATCTTCATTAGGTCATGTTGACCATGTTTACATGTCTAACTGAGTTTCTACCACATCATTGGCTGATTAGATATTTGCTTTGACAAACAACTGAAGAGATATACCTAATGAAGAGACCGGCGTAACTCTTTTACTCATGACTTCTTGCAGGTTATTGGTATAGATGTGGATAGCTTGACCACAACAAGCTGCTGCTCTCATCACATATTCAGAATGGGTCATCCATTGAGTGGTAGTCAAAGATTGCCAAAAGTCTCCTTAGTTATGCTCACTACACAGTAGGACTTATGAATAAAACACACCAAGATCAATAAATTATTGACTATGTGTCATCAAGTAAGGATATCTCCATTGAAAAACTCATAAAAATCGACGCTGTGGTGCAATGTATGCAGACAAAATCCATTAACTTTATGTGGTCAGTAATCAGAAGAATTATTATCCTGACACAATGTTAATGCTACTGTGGCACAATGGATGTAAAAACAAAGAAATCATCTTTACAGTGAACTAACTGTTGCAAACATATAAAGGCACAATTTTAGACTTTAAGTGGAAGATGGGTTTATTGGTCTGAATATGAGTCTTTCCACTCCATGTCTATGTAAGTGTCATACAATATTCAGAATAAATACAGCTTGTGAAGCAGTAATTTTCTGTGCTTTCAAAAAAAACCAAACAGCTACATCTCAAATATGTAATAACAAGTGCACATTTCCATGCAGATAGATTTGAATTAGAAAAAGATATTTAAAAATGCTCGCACCATCACTTTGCCTGTGTCTGCGCTCAGAAGTTAAATAGTGAAGTGGTTCTGGCTGTCTATTTCTGAAGAGCAGTGAAGCTATGGGCCCATTTTCTGTCTTTTCCTGACAGCCCTGTGATGTGTACAAATCCCCCATTCCTCAACTGGGAAATCAGCCTTACTACAGCCCCGTCACAAACAATCAGCACTCATTACCCAACACGTAGCACTACATTCTACCCCATTTACCTGCGCTGTCTAGGGTGTGTGCTTGTGTCTGTGCAGGCTTGGCGCGCACAGCTTAGGATCATTTTGTTTGTGCAAAATGAATTGTGAGCACTCTCAGCGAATTGCTGCTAGCTGCATAGATTTCAGTCGTTAACTCGGTGAATGAGCTCTATTGTCATTGCGTGTTGATGTTACCTAGGCCTTCTGACCTTGTACTGAGTAGAGCAACTGTCAAATTTAGAGAGGTGCTTTTATCGGTTTGTGCCCCAACACTGAGCACTCAACCAATTACCTCCCTGTCAGACATAAACATGTATGCCATGTTGCTACTCTCTGTGTATGCCTCTTTGAAGGACACGATGATCACAACCAACCTTGTGTCAGGGAAAGGGCCATTCCATGAATTGAGTGTAATTGGCGAGGAGAGCTGCGAGCTAGTTGCTCTGTGCGTAAGCAGATTACAGGCTGGCATAGCTGAGACCCCCTCAGGGCGGCACAACTTGGATGTTGGTACGTGGTGTGTAAAACAAGTATGTCACTCATGAATTATACATGGGAGAATGCCCAGCCATGAAATTGGGAGACTAGAGAAAACAAGGGAATATGAGCAGGTGAAAATAAGGGAAGAGCTGAAAGAAGGACAGAGCGGGACCTTACTTCCTGACAATTAAACAGTAAACAGATGTAGTCATTCACCAGCAAGCCAGCAGGAATTTGCTGAAAGCAGTGAGCCCCAGTGTTTCTCCCATTTTGTATTGTTCACAACACACTGTCACTGTTTTGTGTACTAACCCTCTTGCTAACAATGAGCTTTCTTGCGTAGCGCCTAAATTATTCCTTATCGTTTTTGCCAAAGAAAGGTTTTCTCGTGCAAGCTTTTGTTCTCCCTTGCAAGTGTGTCATCTTTAGGATTAGTCCCTTTCATCATTTTAAATAGTCCCTTTTGGACAATTAAGCTTTCCACAAAACACTATGCTTCACTGTTCATTAAATGAGAATTACACAGTTGTCTATACATAAGCCAGATAGACACATAGGCTAAAACTTTTACAGAGCAGTTTTGTACAAATACATTTCACGCGCGTATACTATGCGTGAAAATAGATTTTCCTAATATCAGACTTGTTTGCTGATAGCATAATAATGACTGACGCTAAAGCATGAAACATAGGGAGGCATATAAAAAATACAAAAAAGCAACAAAACAAAACATAAAAGTACAAAATTGCT